>NC_051176.1:13048682-13083166 GCF_013339695.2 Rhipicephalus sanguineus | reverse complement strand
AACTTCAACTCAAAAAAGGGTTATGAAACAATGCGTGTTAAATGTACCTGCTAGGGCGCGTTCCGAGGGACCGAAATAGTTTATTCATCCATCCATGTATTGATCCATGTAACGTCCATCACGACAATGAACAATAAGGACATACTACGGCACATTCTGGGAGCGCTAATCTCAACAAATACAATCGAGAATCAAGCTTCGGGTACACATGGCGAACGAGCAACGGTAATATTATGCACTGTGCAGGCCGCTGAACCAAAGTGTACTCCGCGTCACATGATTTCATCGCTTATCCTAAGCGAAGTGCCCTGAAACGAACCAATTCCCGTTCTGGATAGATCGAAAATACCGCTCCCACTATACTCAGTCGCAACAGCCTCAGTAAAGCGGAAAGGTTTAAGCCATATAAATGAACAATTCGCTACGCATACAATGCATGATAATACTCACGATCATGGTGTTGAATGCGTAGAGTCCCTTCCCAACATGTAATGCGTCGTGTCCGCGGAGCTCAGGCCATGGGGCTTCGGATTGCGATGAGCGTACCATCCACGCACCCGACCACAACGGAATCCGCCCGAGCCGCGCGAACGCCGCCTTTGTTCGCTCTTCGCGTCTGTGGTCTCCGGAAAAGGCCATTCACCGTTTTTGCCCGCGAACGACAGTAATGGCGTGTTCCTGACGGACGACTGCGACAGGCCGATGAATTCCTCGCTGCCGACAGGTCGCTGGAAGCATCCGATCGCAAAAAATCTCAGCGCGCACAACGCCTTCCGCTCTGTTTAAATCCCACTGGTTCGTTGGCACCCGATGACGGGGCCGAGATCGTCGCACAACCAAGGTACAGTACGTTTCGAGAAACGAAAGCGACGCCGGAATTCACACTCGCTCATCTCTTCAAACGCATTTCGCACCTCCTACCATTCTGCATCTGCTTCGAGAAACGCCAACGTAGCAAGGAAGCACCGTTGCAAGCGCCATTTTCTCAAAATCAGCTGTTGCGGCAGCCGCAACCACCGCATCACTCGAAATACATGCCGTGCGACGCCATTGTTCGCTCGAGAGAACGCGAGCGAACGGTCTCGCACTCCGTTCACTTTTAGCAGACGACATGCTCGTTATGACGCGGCATGACGTCACCAAAAAAGAAAACATCAAGCAAAAAAAGAAATGGCCACGCCCCTTAGAGTGGCGTGAGTTGTCCGGCTTCAGCCAATCGCGTGCGATCATCAGAACGAACGCGAACGAACGGCGCAGAACAGAGATCTCCGATCGCCCCCTTGGACGCCGTTATCGTCGGCGTCACCTTCGCTCGCTCGCTAGCAGCCTGGCGCCTTTCGTGGCGTTGGCTTCGCGTTCGCGCGCTGTTCTGCTCGAGTTTCGCTGGCGGCTGTTGCGGCTGGCGGGCTTGCTCGAGTTGTACCGCTCGCAAAAAACTCGCCGGCTCGTTGGGGCACGGTGGCTGGCGGCGCCTCGGCGTGATGGCTGCGGCCGCCGCACTTGAAGTGTTTGTTGCGCTGTGTGGCTTGAAATGCGTCTTTGATGACGTAAGACATCACGGTGAAATTATTTACATGCCATATTTCAGACGTGTGTTTTTATTTAAGCATTGGACACTATCAACCGCCACATTCTTTTTATGCAGCTTCAAGCAATAGGCGTAAATTCCTGCACTATTATTAATAAAAAACTACCTACTCAATAGAAGCCCAGTTGTCAGTCTGTTAGGTCATAAATCTATACTTAAAGTAACAAATATAGGAGCACCTCAAGGTTCTATTCTCGGCCCACTTCTTTTCATTGTTTATATAAATGATTTGCCATCTTGCCTTACCAGTTCAGAATGCTTACTGTATGCAGACGACACAACAATTGTTAACACTGATAAATGCCTCCAATCTCTGACACAGAAACTAAATGATGACCTTTCAGGCTTGGCTGCTTGGTGTATCCATAATAAATTACAAATAAATCCCACTAAAACGAAATTCGTTGTTTTCCACTCTCACCAACGTGAACATAATTATATCCCGCCAATATTTCTAAATCAATTCGCAATTGAAGCAGACGATGAGGCGACCTTCTTGGAAATTAAACTGGACCGTCATTTGAAATTTCATTCGTATGTTGCATACCTGCGAAAAAAATGGCTTACGGCATACGTGTTCTAATTAAATCCCGCGATATATTTTCCAAACCCACATTACTTTCATTGTACTACGCTTTTATTCATTCTCATATTAATTACTGTATCACATCTTGGGGCAATACCTACAGCAGTCATCTCGTCTCCCTTCAAACTATGCAAAATCACTGTATTAGAATACTTACCCACAGTCATTATCGCAGTGATGCTAAAGCACTCCTGCATGCCAACAACATCCTAACAATCGAGAACACTTTCAAATATAATCTAGGAATACTAGTTTTCAAGCAAATAAGAAATCGGCTTCCTTTGTTTATAATCCCTCCATCAAGTCTAGAGAATACAAACTTCACAAGGTTAGCACAAAATCACAATTTTAGCTTACCTATAGTTAATACTAACTATGGCAAACAAACAGCCCACTTCACTGGAATCTATTTCTGGAATACTATACCTTCAGGAATAAAAACCTCGGAATCAATCGGCATATTCAAAAAAGATATGAAAACTTTCCTGCCATCCATTCCATAATCTTGATCGTTTTGGTAACTTCTATTACTCCCGCTCCCTTTCGAGCCTTCTCACAACCTAATGTTAACGCAGCATCGCATCATCATCCTACATTGCTGTTTTCAGATGTCTCTGTTTAGTTTTCTTTTTCGTAGTTTATTTTTTAACATTTTTCACCATGGTAATTATCTGAAAACTGTTTAGGAGAGTTGAATTACCTCTATTTTTTATGTTGTCTAATTTCAGTTTTTGTTGCTACTTTCTGCTAATGATTTTCTTCAGTAGAACTCCTTTTTTCTTTTTTACCTGCGATGTATTTTATTATCTGTTTTCTGCACCACTGTTTGCTGCACCAATTAATTGTTTCTACATTCATTACTGTAGGAGGTCCCGATTCAGTCTCTGACTATGGGACCTGCTTCTGTATACACAAATTTCGTAATTGATTTGATAACTAAATAAAACGATTTCTGATTCTGATTTCACCTTGCACGTATTTGTCATGTACGTGCGTCTTCATCCCTTCTGTGACGTGTCGCAGAATATTTGCAATATTTTTGTGCTGCGCAGGGGTGAAATTATTTGCGTGCCATGTTTTAGACGTGTTTTAGTTCACCTTGCACGTATTTGCACAGTGCGTGCGTCTTCACCCTCGCTGTCGCGTGACTAAATATTTGCAATATTTTTGTGCTTTGCAGGATGCAGCCGTTGCCCACAACGAGCAGAATGCTGTGTGCCCTGGCGCGTACAACGCCTGCCATCTATCGCTTCCGTTGGAGCAGCTTCACAGAAAGGACTGTACGAGATATGACAACGCGGCTGAACCTGTATTGGACATTTTGTAGTGAATTCAATGAAAGAAAGCAGAAACTTCATATGTATAGAAAAAGTAAAACGTTTCATTGTCTCACTTTTGTCTTTCGTTGTCACATTGAAGTGCGAAAGCAGTGACATAAGCATGACTAAATATTCTTTTGCGTGTTCTTTTCCGCGGCACTTGTTGGTCATCGCGGAAAGAAACACGCGAAAAAAGTATTAAGTCTTGCGGAGAGTAACTGTAGAAATTCATCCCTAGGATAAAAAGTTCATCCGAATGGAGCGTTTGAGTGGACCGACCGTTGGTCCTTGCGAGGTGCAACTGCGAGGACTAACGGTTGCCCGGTAAGGTGTAAATGTGAGGACCAAATGTTAGTCCATTGAGGTGATCTGTGGGGACTAACAGTTGCCCGGTAGGGTGTAAATGTGAGGAGTAAATGTTAGTACATTGTGGGGACTAACTGTTAGACCCAGTGCCGTTAGTCCTTAAAGGGATTAATGGTTGTGGCAGCCCCATTAGTCCCCAAAAGGACGAACCACACACCCTTTTAACACCCTTTTGCCTTAGAGTGTATGAACAAATCATCGACAGGGTAGGACTTGTACCATAAGTTCTAACACGCGGAGAGTGCAGTGTCAAAGGGTAGTCTGCATGTTTACTGCTTGGAACAGCCCATCTTCCAGCCGCCAAAGCCTTTTAATCAAATTACTGCTGTATATTTAAGGCAATATATCACAAAATACCTACAAGGTGAAAAACTTGCGACTGAAAAAAGGGTTATGAAACAATGCGTATTTAATGTACATATATTGATCCATGTAACGTCCATCACGACAATGAAAAATAAGAACATACTACGGCACATTCTGGGAGCGCTACTCTCAACGAATACAAATCGAGAATCAAGCTTCAGGGTACACATGGAGAACGAGCAACGGTAATATTATGCACTGTGCAGGCCGCTGAACCAATGTGTACCCCGCCTCGCATGATTTCTTCGCTTATCCTAAGCGAAGTGCCCTGAAACGAACCAATTCCCGTTCTGGATAGATCGAAAATACCACTCCCACTATACTCAGTTGCAACAGCCTCAGTAAAGCGGAAAGTTTAAGCAATATAAATGAAACAATTCGCTACGCATACAATGCATGAATAATACTCACGATCATGGTGTTGAATGCGTAGAATCCCTTCCGCGACATGTAATGCGTCGTGTCCGCGGAGCTCAGGCCATGGGGCTTCTTAATGGCGATGAGAGTACCATCCACGCACCCGATTACAACGGGAATCCGCCCGAGCCGCGCGAACGCCGCCTTTGTTCGCTCGTCGCGTCTGTGGTCTCCGGAAAAGGCTTTGTAACAAAATGGCTAGGTGGGCTAGTTGGTAACGCATGATTAAAAAACTTTGAGCGCGCAAAAGGACTTAGGATCAGAAGAAACACAAACCACAAGCGCTCACTCGCAACTGAATTTTATTAGACGGAAGAACGTACATTTCTTCTGGTCCTACGTCCTTTTGCGCGCTCAAAGTTTTTTAATCATGCGTTACCAACTAATCCGATGTATGTATAAATGTACGTTCTTCCGTCTAATAAAATTCAGTTGCGAGTGAGCGCTTGTGGTTTGTGTTTCTTCTGGTCCTACGTCCTTTTGCGCGCTCAAAGTTTTTTAATCCGGAAAAGGCCACACACCGTTTTTGCCCGCGAACGACAGCAATGGTGTGTTCCTGACGGACGACTGCGACAGGCCGGTGAATTCCTCGATGCCGACAGCTCGCTGGAAGCATCCGATCGCAAAAAATCTCAGCGCGCACAACATCTTCCGCTCTGTTTAAATCCCACTGGCTCGTTGGCACCCGATGACGGGGTCGAGTTCGTCGCACAACCAACGTACAGTACGTTTTGAGAAACGAAAGCGACGCCGGAATTAACACTCGCTCATCTCTTCAAACCCACTTCACACCTCCTACCGTTCTACATCTGCTTCGACAAACACCAACGTAGCAAGACAAGCATCCGTTGCAAGCGCCATTTTCTCAAAATCAGCTGTTGCGGCAGCCGCAACCGCCGCATCAATCCAAATCCATGCCGTGCGAAGCCGCTTGTTCGCTCGAGAGAACGCGCGCGAACGGTCTGGCTCTCCGTTCGTTTGTAGCAGACGACATGCTTGTTATGACGCGGCATGACATCACCAAAAAAAAAAAAAATCGGCAGATCCCACGCACTGTGTGAATCGATGTAATGCGAAGCAGCCAGCAAAGAGCTGCACACATCGCCTTGTTTGTCTTTGAGCCAAATGAAATCATTCACGCCATGGCATCTAGTCCACCATATATCGCATGTTTGCCATGCACGCATGCATGCACAATACAGTATATACCAAGCCAATGAAACGCATATTCTGGTATATACAATGCATGACCTGTCGCTTATGTTCATCACGCACTTGTGTCGTGCCACACCAATTTTGGTATATATCCACTTAACAAAACGGCCGGAAGCACACCATGACAGTGGCATGTAAATCATACTGTGCATGGCATGCATAACATGATTCGCATGTTAAGACCTCCCATTTATGTTCGTCATACAGTCACATCGCGCAATATCAATTTTGGTGTATATCAAACGAGCGAAATGGCGGCGAGTGCGCCACGAGTATAGCATGTAAATCATGCCATACATGACATGCATGTCATGATTTTCATGTTAACACCTTTCATTTACGTTCGTCATACAGTCGCTTCGCGCAATACCAATTTTGGTGTATATCAAGCTAGCGAAACGGCCTCGAATGCACCATGAGCGCGGTATGTAAATCACGACATACCTGACATCATGTCACGGTTTTCATGTTACCACCTGTTATTCATGTTCGTCATACAGTCGCGTATGACGAACATGAATTTTGGTGTATACCATGCAAGCGAAACGGCCACGAATACGCCATGACCATGACATGTAAATCATGTCCTACATGTCATGCATGTCATGATTTTCATGTTACCATGTCTCATTTATGTTCGTCATACAGTCGCTGCGCGCAATACCAATTTTGGTGTACATGAAGCCGGCCAAGCGGCCGCGAATGCATCATGAGCGTGGCATGTAAATCATGACATACATGACATGCATGTCATGGTTTTCATCTCACCAACTGTTATTCATGTTCTTCATACATCAATTGGCCAGGCGTAGCTTTCCGCTCCCGCACCCGCAACTCTCGAGGACCCAGTCAGTCACTTTAAGAATGCTGCAAACGGGTACTTACCCGTCGCCTTTAGTGTACAGCAAATTTATTGACAGCATAAAGCCGCACTGCCCTCATCGCGACGAGAGACGATGCACGTTAGCCAACATGCTCTGGCAATGCACGGCGCTGCGCGATTGCGAGAATCTCCGCACAGAGGACGCCTGGAGGACGGCAATCACCAGCTCGGACCGGGAGGTCCAAATCCGGGCTGTCCAGAGGGCCCGCAATTTGGCGGAGGGGCTTGCTCTTCCTGTCCCCACGTGGGTGCGGCCCGCAGCCGACCCTCCCTCTTGAGGGGAATCGGCTCCTCAGGACAATTTATAAATAAAGTTCATTGACTGACTGACTCTCATACAGTCACTTCGCGCAATACCAATTTTGGTGTATATCAATCTACTGAAATGGCCGCTAGCGCACCATGAGCTTGGCATGTAAATCAGGTTGTACATGACTTGCATGTCATGATTTTCATGTTACAACCTCTCACTTACGTTCGCCATACGGTCGTGTCACGCAATACCAATTTTGGTGTATATCATGCAAGCGAAACGGCCGCAAGTGCACCATGAGCGAGGCATGTAAATCATGAAATAGATGTCATGGTTTTCATGCCAGCACCTGTTATTCATGTTCTTCATACAGTCACATAGCACAATACTAATTTTGGTGGATATCAAGCAAGCGAAACGGCCACGAGTGCGCCATGATCATGACATGTAAATCCTGTCGTAGATGTCATGCATGTCATGATTTTCATGTTACCACGTCTCATTTACGTTCGTCATACAGTCGCTGCGCGCAATACCAATTTTGGTGTACATCAAGCTAGCGAAGCGGCCACGAATGCACCATGAGCGTGGCATGTAAATCATGACATACATGACATGCATATCATGGTTTTCATCTTACCAACTGCTATTCTTGTTCTTCATACAGTCACTTCACGCAATACCAATTTTGGTGTATATCAATCTACTGAAACGGCCGCTAGCGCACCATGAGCGTGGCATGTAAATCAGGTTGTACATAACTTGCACATCAGGATTTTCATGTTACCACCTCTCACTTACGCTCGTCAAACGGTCGTGTCGCGCAATACCAATTTTGGTGTATATCACGCAAGCAAAACGGCCGCAAATGCACCATGAGCGTGGCATGTAAATCATGACATACATGTCATGGATGTCATGGTTTCCATGCTACGACCTGTTATTCATGTTCTTCATACAGTCACATAGCACAATACCAATTTTGGTGTATATCGATCTAGCGAAACGACCGCGAGTGCGCCATGAGCGTGGCATGTAAATGATGTCATACATGACATGCATGTCATGATTTTCATGTTACCACGTGTCAGTTATGTTCGCCATACAGAAATGTCTCGTCATACCAGTTTTCGTATATATCCCTTCATTTAAACGGCCGCGAGCAGCCAGAGACCATGTCATGTATATCATGCTGCACATGACATGCGCGTCATGATTTGCATGTTAGGACCAGTCATTATGTT
Source organism: Rhipicephalus sanguineus (assembly GCF_013339695.2). NCBI lineage: Eukaryota > Metazoa > Arthropoda > Arachnida > Ixodida > Ixodidae > Rhipicephalus > Rhipicephalus sanguineus. The sequence goes on along the minus strand of NC_051176.1, from coordinate 13,074,929 downwards.
CGTCTTGAATTCTCGTCACGCCGTACCAATTACCTGTCATTATGTTCGTCTTGAATTCTTGTCACGCCGTACCAATTTTGGTGTATATGAAGTTAACGGAACGGCCGCAAGAGCCTAAGGTCGTGCAATGTATGCTGTTCATGACATCCGTATCATGATTTTCATGATATGACCTGTCATTTATGTTCGTAATAAGGCCATGTTATGACACACCAATTTTCGTATACATCCGATTAACGAAACGGCCAGGAGAGCACGAAGTCGTAGGCGGCTAGATAGATAGATAGATAGATAGATAGATAGATAGATAGATAGATAGATAGATAGATAGATAGATAGATAGATAGATAGATAGATAGATAGATAGATAGATAGATAGATACGCTCAAAGTCGCAGACGTTCGCTAAGAAATGCTTCGCATTTAATAAAACGTTCAGCAAAAAGAAGAAATGGCCACGCCCCTTACAATGGCGTGAATTCTCCGGCTTCAGCCAATCGCATGCGCTCATCAAAACGAACGCGAACGAACGGTGCAGAACAGAGATCTCCGATCATCCCCCCCCCCCCCGGTACTGGTAGAGAAGTTGAGAGAGTAACGCGCAGCTGTTGGAGAGAGGGAAGGAGGAGAGTTGCGCATGCGTAGTGTGAGCGCGGACTAGCACGCCGCGGGACATACCCCCGAGCAAGAGATGCCTTCGCATCTAAAACTGACATCGGCAGCGTTGACTCGACGAATGGAAAGAATAATAATTACGATCCCAGCAAGAATTGAACCCAATCATTCTGCGTGGCAATAAGGTATTCTACCACAGAGCCACGTCATGTCTGTAAACTGGTTTGGAAAAACAGCCTATAGAACGTGACTAGTGCAACGTCAGTGCAACGTGAATTGTGGTCGTAGTGCTGGCTATCTAATTTTAGAGGAAAGCAATAAACACTACGTATGTACCCCTCCGATGCAAGGCTCATATGAGATTAACGTCAGTGCTTCCAGTGGTGGCTCAGCTTTTATTGCAGTCTAATAAACATTACATTTGTATTCCTATGATTTAGCAAGCTCTGTTGAAGCATTGCTCGACCCCGGAGGATTACATTAACGAAAGTTACGTATGATACTCACATGATTGCACCATGAGGTGCACTTAGTTTCGATAATACTCACCCATGTACTCTAACGTGACGGCTGACGTTACGTCGCAGCATAAGTTGCCCTTCACACGCGAGTGTTTTGACGTACCTGGTAAGCGCCCGATGTGCAGACAGCTACTACACTTACAAAAACACGTCGATCCACCTCGTAACGCTTGGCTCAAACCATAAAATACAGCATAGAAGTACTCACCGACTGCTTCACCTGAAACCGATTCCCACAACGCATGGGATATATATATATATATATATATATATATATATATATATATATATATATATATATATATATATATATATATATATATATTCATATGTATTGTACTCGTTATTTTAGTGTTCCTTTGTTTGCTTTTGTTAATAATGTGTTATGTACCCCACTCCTATCTGTAGAGCTATGTGGCATTGAGGGTAAAATAAATGGAATGAAATAAAAAAACGGGGCAAATGTTTATACACAGTGTTGAAGGAAAGAAGTGTTAATTTCAAGGGCTCGTTTCCTTTGTTATACACAATATTAATGAGAACTAACCGACAATAATACCAAGGAAAGTATAGGGGATGTTTTCAGTAATAAATGTAAGGTAATTGTGAAGAAAAGAGGACGAAAAGATAGCTTGCCGCAGGCAGGGACCGAACCTGCGACCTTCGAATAACGCGTCCGATGCTCTACTAACTGAGCTACCGCGGCGGCCATCCCCCCGTCCACTTTATAGGGTATATGTGTGCATTTAAACGTGGGAGCGTCAGTCAGCACCGCCAGTAGCCATGACGGCGAGTGTGGAACACTCTTTTTCTGCCTTGTTGGCGTCACGTAGCACGTGAACTTATTACGAGCTGGCAGCTGACCAATAATCCCTCGCATACCACCTGAAAGCATCAAGTCTGCCAGAACGAGACCCTCGCTATGAATGAAGGAAAGAAGTGTTAATTTCAAGGGCTCGTTTTCTTTGTTATACACAATATTAATGAGAACTAACAGACAATAATGCCAAGGAAAGTATCAAACAAGGAAAGTGTCACTTAACGCTGGGCGAGTTGGAACAAGTCAGTCATAATTGTATCGTAATGTGCTGCATCTACGTCCTCTCCTTTGTATGTTGTCTAGTGTTTGCGCTAAATACCATTATGACTGATTAGTGACTTACTTGTCATTTAGCTTTTACAATGGTGCCATAGAGTGCCTAGCAATAGAAAGAAATTCCTTTTTACTTGCCGCGGTATATAGACCCCCACCTTGTTATAAGCGGCATTTTATTAGTCATATGAAACAACTCATGCATTGTTTTAATGAGACAAAAACCCTATTTTATCATGGGTCATGTGAACATTAATATGATGAGTGAAGAGTTGTATGCGCTTGATTTCAAAAACTTTGTAGCATCATATGGATGTCAGAATGCCATTATATATCCAACCCGTATTACCCACAATAGCTCCACGTAACTTGATGTCTGTATAACAAGCCTAAATAGCTGCGAGAACACCTCTGGCATACTGTGCTCAGACCTAAGTGACACTTACCTATCTACATTTCTGCACAAAACTTGGTCCATAAAATTAAACGCCCAAGTCTCGCGCAGTATAGATGTATCAATGACAAACCACTGCTTAAGTTTGCCGAATTAATTGAAAGTGCTGACTGGTCACCTGTGTATCTACAATGCAGTCCAGATAGCGCATATAATACTTTCCTAGTTATCTTCCTTGAGTGCTACGATATTGCTTTCCCGACACAACAGATCAGAACACGAAAGAGTAAGAACAGAAAACCATGGATAAACAGCGACCTCTTGAAACGAATCAAGCAGAAGAACACGCTTTTTCACAGATTTCTTGCTACTAGAGATATTGCAATACTGCGTGAATTCAAACAATTCCGCAACAAGCTAAATAGTGACACTAGGAAGGCTAAACTTGCCTATTATGAAGCCATCTTCTCACGTATAAAATCGGAACCGGCAAAAATACGTAAACAAGTTAATTCCTTAACTGGGAGAATAGCAGCATCCAATACACCTAAACAAGTAAAAGTCACCAATATCTTTCTAGAGGGCAAGGAACCGGCGAACTGATTTAACCAATACTTCGTAAATGTGGCTGTTTGGGATGAAGTGAGAACACAATATGAAAATGAAACAAGTAGTTGCATGAAATCTCTCGTACTACACGAAATATTACCAGAGGAAGTCTACCGATATACAAAAGAACTAAGGACAAACGTTGCGAGTGGTTATGATGTTGTAAAGGTGGCTCCAGTTAAGGCTGTCGCATCTATACTTAGTCCCGTATTAGCGTATCTGATAAGTTATTCCTTTGTGATTGGAATCTTCCCAACAAAACTTAAGGTGGCCAAAGTTACACCCATTCATAAAGGTGGCAACACTAGTGAATTAACAAATTATCGTCCGATATCCGTGTTACCTGTCTTCTCAAAAATTTATGAAGAATGTATAAATACGCGCCTTATGAAATGTCTCGAGAAATACAATATGTTATCACCGCATCAATATGGTTTTCGCAAAAATGAAACCACGCAAGAGGCACTAATTAGTGTACAAAGCCGCATAATAGAAAATATTGAAATAAAATCTTCACGTTACGTGTCTTCCTTGACTTGCGTAAAACATTCGACTCGGTCGACCATCATATTTTACTGTTCAAATTAAGCCTCTATGGAATTCGTGGATTAGTTTCCGATTTATTTAAAACCTACTTATCATCTAGACAACAATTTGTTAGCATAGACAATGAAAAATCCGAGTATTTAGGCGTAAAGAAAGGAGTTCCACAGGGGTCCATTTTAGGCCCCATGCTTTTCCTTTTATGTATAAATGATATTACAGAGGTTCGGTATACACCCGAAATTCAAATGTTCCTTGACGACACAAGTTTATTTTTCACAGGCTCCACCATTCAGGAAGTAGAAGCTTCAACAAATATATACCTCTCGAAACTTTCAGGTTGGCTAACAAAAAACAAACTAAAATTAAACGCACAAAAAACCAAATTCATTATGTTCAGGCCCATTAACAAGCGCATCAGTGATGATATAGTAATTTCGTTTAACGATCAGCGACTCGAACAAGTAAGCACACAAAAATTGCTGAGAGTCTGGTTTCACGAGCACTTATGATGGACACCGCACGTAAATAGTATCTTGGCAGATCTAGCTCGTTCTGTAGGGTGCTTGAGTAAAATCGTCGTAGAGCATGTAGCGCGAAAATTACGGGGACACAAGGAAGCAACATAAACACGAGACGAGCGCTAACTTGAACTTCCGGCAGACATAGCGATGCCTTCGCATACCAAGATGTCGTTCTTGCGCGGCAAATGTAGATTGCGATCAATGATGAAATATTGGCGGGATTCGAGAGAAGTAAGTGAGAACATATGTCTGCCGGAAGTTCAAGTTAGCGCTCGTCTCGTGTTTATGTTGCTTCCTTGTGTCCCCGTAATTTTCGCGCTACATGCTCTACGATGAATTCTTACAAACTCGCCCAGATTTCCGTTCTCGTAAGAGTAAAATCGCTTTCCTCCTCCATTCATGGCTATGTAAATCATTGTATTATAGCATGTTTTACTCCAAACTTCAATACGGAATGCTTTTATGGGGAACAACAACTAAGACCAATTACGATATAATATTAATCTTGCAAAAGCGTGTGCTCCGTATAATAGAAAAATATAAAGGTCATACCAAGGACCTAGACAATCAGCCGCTCTTTCTTAAACATGAAATTCCCTCTATTAGGAATGTATATAATCTTAAGCTGATGCAACACATTCATAAACATAAACTACAGGGTTCCATCCAACGCACTGTATCAACAAAATATAGCTTCAGAAATTCTACCCGCAAAACCAAGAAAACACGCACGATCTATGGCAAGAAGGCTATCGATTATAAGATTATACTATTGCTATACCTTCACGAATCGAATATAGACTTTACACTAAAAACTAATTAATTTAAATGTCATCATAAATCATTTCTTCTATCGACTAACGTCTTAGTAGATCCATAGGCATTTGCATTTAGGAAGACTTGTATACTTAGTTGATTCTTTTTTTTTTGCTGTGAACAATGATACAAAAACAGAATCGTTTCATTCCAAAGTTGCTTTCCCTTTATGCAAAATGTATTCTGAATGTATATTATGTAGAAAGAAGCCTGTTTTTAAAATGTAAATCATTTTTGTGTATGTATGCCGAAGTAAGCATGTTCTGAATGTATAAATCTCTTTGAATGCGTATGTATGAAAAAAAGAAAATGTGAATATGACTGCATGTAAAACCAAGTAATATCTCATACTACTGAAATGTGTATAATATGTCACTTATTTGTATATGTGTATGTTACTGATGTGTAAATGTGTATAATATGGCACTGATGCAGACTGTATCAGGAGGTCAAGACCTCGTCAGGCTATTCGCCTTTTTTTTTTGCCTCCCGCAGGGAAATTTTGTATTTTTTTCCTGCAAATAAACAATGTTCAATGTTCAATATAGGCCTGAGTGCGAAAAATAGCAGTATTTACAATACAGAACTTTAGGCCTAATTTCTTCTGAAGTTTCCCACGTCGTCCTCACCCTAGAGCGGAAAGCACAGCAGCCGTCCAAAAGATTTCCCCGCAGCAGACTGCTGGCGGCATCAGCATTAGGCTGATCCATTTACCGCAGCAGCGCTGAAAGGGGTCCAGCATAGTGGTTGAATACGAGTCATGAAGCTTTGTCACAAAAAATGCGCCTCCTGCACAAATTGAGAAACATCATGGTTAACTTCAAGAATGTTTATTTTAGGAACTCTACAATTAAATCCGTAGGCATATAAAAATCAGTTGTACAGCGCGTAGCTCGTGCGGGTCTATACGTTATTTCAATCAACATTATTCAAGGTGACTTGCAAGTTTCGGGCTATTTAACTGCGTTTGTTGTTAATCAGCGTATTAACACGTACTGCTGCGATTTTTTTTTGCAAAAAAAGATGTTTAGCGAAAAACGAGTTTCATTAGCTGACGCTGAGAACGAAGTCGGTTCCTTGTTCGCATGGTGCGAGGGGATGACTGTGACGACATAGCTAACGGGGTGCCGCTTTCAAAGGCATCTCATAATCGGTCAACGGGGAGAGTAGTGAGAGCTTCTTTCGTGAAGCTTGATTTTACTTCTTTCCTTGCGTGGGTTACGAATTATGTGAACAGATACGTGATGTATTTCCAGCGCTTTAAGCGTCGTAGGAAGAAAGAGAGGCACAGAAAGAAAAAAAAGGCTTAAATTGTCGGAAAAGGCCCAAGGTAATTTGTACTACACAGGGCCCTTTACTACCATCGAGTGCTCCTTCTTCATTGACAATAATGACCAGCGTTCTGTTATTTTCTCTTTCCGTGTCTCTCTGCTTATTCAAAAGCGAAACTGCCCACCCGTCGGCGGTACACATTTCCGGCGCAAAAGGCATGCTATGACGAAAGCGGCTTCCTCCAGGCTTCTCCCCCACAGTCGCAAAATGTCCGGTTGCTATGACGACGCCCGTGTGAGGAGAAAATAGATTTTTTACTTTGTCTTTTACAGGATCGACAGCTCCGCTGTTGCTCTAGCTTTGCGCGGCAGTGCAAACCTCTTCATTTTTTTCTAATTATTTTATCAAATATTAGTATTACATCGAGCCCAGCTAACCGCTTTATGAAATGGAACAGAACGTGGTAAGCTTGAGGAAGGGATACAACAGGGTGGCCCCCATCTCCCTCAGTGCATAGCTTGGTCAACGGTGGGTCGATCCCGGAGGCAGTGCAAAACCAGGTGAGGTGTCTCTGATCTTAGAGGCAGTAGAATATCACGTTAGGTGCAGAAAGGTTTAGGAGGGTCGCGGGGCAGCAGCAGTGCATCGACTGAGAAGATAAAGGAGATGGCTTTCGCCTTCCCGTAGTCTGACGGGTGCATAAGGGACCCTGTGAAATTTTGATGACATGACGAAGTCAATGTCACTCCCACAGGCTATGACTTAAACAGCGCACATAATTCAGAAAGCTAGTTGTGAAAACGGCAGAGCAGGTCCCGTGTAGTTATCCTGAGGTGATATGCACGCTCCGTCTGCATTTGATGTCCAAGCATGATTTAAAAACGGTATGCAGCTGTGGTGCGCAGGAAAGCCTGCGGTATGACACATGACTACAAAGGAGCTACAGCACTGTAGTGACTGTATTTGCAACATATCCAAAATTTCTCGACAAGTAACAACACATGACGCTTGCGCGCTTTTAATGAAACGATTCTGGGAAATAAATAGGTACATAGGGAGGATGTTGAATTTCGACAGAGAGAATAAGACGAAAGCGGCTGTGGAAAGGTTGAATTTGGTCCCAGGGCAATTAATGATCCAACACTGGTAGTCTATATTAGAGGACGAAAATGATGACTAACTTTTGAGTTGGTACGATCACCCTAACGAATCAAAGGCACCTATCATAATGATAAGTAAATTTGGTATAGTTTAGACACTCAGCTTTCCATATGCGCTATTCAAGACAGCACAGTTCGCGTAACACTGCTCCTTAGAATAAAGGGAAACTTTAGGTTAAGCGAGATTGAATGATTAGGATACTTCAAAGAATACTTCACCATTCTTGGCAAGAAAAGCGTCTGCAAACTATTAAACAATTAAGACATTTGGCCGTTATCTGTAGTATTTCTCATACAGTGACGTTGGAGCCTCTATTTTGGATACTAAACTACTGCTACATGTGATGGGAGTAAAAGAAAATTTAATAAGATTTGATACGAAAACAAAACAACCAGGATAGAAATATTCATATTACGGCCGCCGAGGTCACCATAGAGCAGTGTCAACACGCTTCGAATTGACTCGGCCGAACTGACCGCGTCCGCACTTTCGCTTTGTTAATGCCAACGTTTTAATTCCGCGGCGTGTAGTGCTGTGTCACGAAATTTCGTGTCAGCATTAGTTCAAAGCTGGCAGTGGCGAAATGCTGTGATCTCAATTGGTGCGCAAACGCTCTAAATCTTCTCAACAAAGCATTGCAAAGCTCTAGCACGAATGTGCACTACAACGCGCGGTGACCGTTCTCGATTAGGTCGTCGAAGAGGATGGATGCATTTCGATGGAGAGGTTAAGCTCGATATATGTATGAACTACGGATTTCTAAAAAGAATCGATCAACAGAGCTCGCTCTTCTCAACCAGGAGGAACACATATTAGATAAACTTGAAGAAAAACAATTGGTTGTTGGCATTTTTGTTGCTGACCTAAATCATAAACTTTTACTTGATGAACTAGATCAACATGGCATACGTGTGCTTCCTCTGACGCTGCTCAAAAGTTATCTTTCAGAAAGACGTCACCTTGTATCGATAAATGATATAGTATCAGACATGAAACAAAGAATCTCAGCAGCACTTCACGTCAGGATTCTCGGGCCCTTGATACTCACTCAAAATTAAAAAAAAGCAGCGCGAACAGAGGACGAAAGAAGATGAGACGAATACGGGCGCTGACTTCCAACTGAAAATTTTTATTGAAGAAACCACGTTGGGATAGAAACAGGAAAGCACGAAGAAACATTATGTTACAATTTCAGTCACGTGCGCGATTAGCGACGGAACGAAGATTAAGCGACAGGACGCTTACGCATTGCTCGCCCCTTTGGTAGATAGTGAAGGCCTCGAAGATCTCTCTCGTGCGCTTTCCACGATAACGTTTTAAGAGGCTGACGTCAGACAGGCTGGGGCTGCACCCGTTGCGAACGCAGTGCGTGGCAAGATTACTTCTTACGCCAGCCTTTAATGTATTGGCGTGTTCCCGAAGGCTATCGTTGATGCACCGCCTAGTCTGTCCCACGAACACCCTGCCACATGGACATGGCATTTCGTACACCACACTTGTGGCGCACTCGATGACAGGCTTGGCGTGTCCTTCTCGTTGACACGGCGATACATGCCACCCAGCTTCAAGAACGCTAAAAACACGACACGGACGCAAGCACGTCCAGCCGTCTTCTTGAACCGATGTGACACCGCGTGTACGTCGGGAATGACTGCTGCATTGCGGTTCCGCTGTCTTTCTTCTTTAGTACGATGCCCCTGCAACTGCGTCAGTAGCACTTCAACCAACGACACAAGCAGTGTACGTGGGAATCCAGCAGCAAACAGCCTCTCAACCTGGTTTGAAAAACTAGGCTGCACCCTGTTTTCGCAAGAGCCGAATAAAGCATTCCTTATGGCGGATAGAGCAATGCCTCTCTTTACAGCCTTCGAGTATGCGGAGCTGAAGGGCAGAAGGCCCTTCTTTGATCGGAGTGAAGATTCCCAGCAGACACGGTTAGGTAGAAACGCAGGACGGGATCCAGAAACCTTGTCTCGTTCTCGGAGCAAAGTTCATTGGCGAGCTTGAAAATAACCCGAGTGAGCTTGAAGGTTCCGATCATAGGCTTTCTCACGATTGGCCCCTATGTAGGCGCAAAAAGAACCAGAAATTTGTCCACATACCAGAAAGCACGAACCACCCCCAAACCGTCTAAATGTTTAGACGGTGCATACTGGGCAAACAGGCGGTCACTGAGAATTGGTGCCCAGCAGCAGCCGCTGCACACACCTGTCTGTTGCGCATAGGAGTTGCCGTCGTATGCTACAAGGGAGACCCACCACGGTGGTCTAGTGGTTATGGATCTCGACTGCTGACCCAAAGGTCACGGGATCGAATCCCGGCCGGGGCAGCTGCATTTTCGATGGAGGCGAAAATGTTTGAGGCTCGTGTACTTAGATTTAGCTGCACGTTAAAGAACCCCAGATGGTTGAACTTTCCGGAGCCCTCCACTACGGCGTCTCTCATAATCATATCGTGGTTTTGGGACCTTAAACCCCAGATATTTAATGCAAGGGAGGGACGCATATAGAAATGCAGCAACTCAAGAAACATACTTGTGATGGCGCCACAGGAGCTCTGGAAACGCACTTCACTGAGTTCGTCGATGGCTTCCTGAACAGCAGCCAGAATTTCCTGGTACGGAAGAGTATAGTGCAGGTCTTTTACATCCACGGACAGGGCGATCAGGTGTGGCTGGCTCAAACGCTTCTTTATGCGCCTTTGCCGAATGCTCAAGGTCATGCCTTCCGCCTTCGTGACTGCCCCCGCCAGGCGGGTTAGACATGCTCCCTCTAACAACTTCAAAGCCTCCTTCTTGAGTCGGAAGAGCAGGTCTTCAAAAGATTTCTTCTATGGCCTTCGCTGCTCTATCTTCATAGCTGCCACAGGTGAACACTACAAATCCTCCTTTATCAGACAAGACCAAGCAGTTATTGTTCTGACGCATCAATTGAATAGCTTCACCTGGGTTTACGCGGGTATTGTCTTTCACGCTTGACGGCAGGCTGTCAACCGCTTCAAGGATTCATCGGTCGGCTTCCGGGGCTTTTGCTTATGCTGCAGTATTTCGCGCGAGACTTAGAAGGTCAACCTTGTTTCTTCTCGGGTGGACGCAGTATTTAGGTACCAGCTCGTGTTGCACACGCTGTGGTACATGTGCGTCACCTATAACCACTGCAGGCTGCTGCGGGTTCTGGGGGCATTCCTATCTCGCATGGTGTGGCAACGTTGCTCTCCAAGCAGTAGAGAGCGACGTGGAGAGCACTCCGTCCGGAGGTACTGGGGTATCGTACTAAAGGAGAAAGAGAGCCGAACCGCAATGCAGCAGCCATCCCCTACGTACACAGGGTGTCACATCGGGTCAAAAGGCGGCTGGAAGTGCAGGCGTCCGTGTCGTCTTTTCAGCGCCCTTGAAGTTGTGTGACATGTGTCGCCGTGCCAACGAAAAGGAAAGCAGACAGGACCGGCGCAGTGCTACTCCCTGATGTGATGAGCAGTCAGTGCTTGCTATTGCCAGCCGGTAGCAAAAGGGTAGCCGTTATCATCCTTGCCTATGCCTTCGACCCGTTGTCAGATTAAACGCCGCACGCAACTGCCGCGGCACAGCGGGGAGGAGCTTTGTGCCAGTGCCCACTGCCTTGCATGCTTAATCATGCAAACCGCAATTAAACTTTGCAGCGGGATATCTCGGGGCACAGAGATGCTACAAGAATTATTCCAAGTGGAAGTGTGTAGAAACGCGACTGCCTCCAACTTTTCAATACAAACATGCCCGCTTGCTGCACTCATTAAAGGTTCATTATTCATTCTTAGTTAATTCGGCGGCTGACAGCGATAATTATTGTCTCCCTCTGTGTCCCCCTGGATATACAACTTATCAGCAGATGGGCTTTTCACGTTCTTCCCTGTGCTGCATTTTAAGAAAACCATAAACTTAATTTTGAATACCCTGTCTAACTGCCACAGCCTGTATTTTTCAGGCGTTAAATTTGTGATTTATGCTGACGACACCAGCATATTTCTTTGCCCTTTATCAGATGCCGATCATTTTCATGAAGCTAATGTCGTTTTAGAGCAATTAAGCACGTGGGCAGGTAATAACCATATAAGATAAATAAAAAAACGAAGGCCGTCCATTTTTATTTATATCGGTAAGGAGGTTTCTGTAAAAGGCAACCTTGTTTATTGCGGCTCAGGTATGGAGCTGGCTAACTCTACTGGGGTGCTTGGTGCACCGTTTTCAAAATCACTGCAGGGGCATGAGCATGCCACTGCGATATTATAATAGTTAGGTCTGATAACCGGTATTGTGAATCAAAATCGTTACTTAATACCGACGTCAGTGAAACTGTTGATTTATAAAGCGCTGTTTGCTTCGTTTTTAATGTTGGATTCAGACAACGGACAAAATCCGGATTTGATCATGGACGCGGACGGCTAATCCGCAGATTATCTACCTGCAGGCGCATCCACGCAACGGAGGGGGTCCCAGCAGACATCATCAGTGAGGCGGATTACTCTCGACCACGGCCTCTGTGCTCACCTGCGCTTGCTTCCAGCAGGTCGGTTTGAGATTATTCGAGAACGTGGAGGCCGACAGACCGCGAAGCTGGCAGGGCTTTGTCGAGCGTCGAGAATTGTCGAGGATTGTAATTTGTTTCGCTGAAAACGGTGCTGTCAGTGGAAAGCCTGGATGGGAAGAAAAATCTGCTGCACTGAGAGCTGCTAAAGACTGATCTCGCTGCTTTCGCGCGTGGAGCCCCTCATACGAAGGAGTAAACAGTGATGCACCGATATCGGCAGTTTTTTCTTCTGTTGATAATAGGTACCGACTGTGCACATTGCACTGCAGTATATTATGTTCCCATCTCTTGGTTCGCACCTTGACCTTAACTTCAATGCTCAAACTCGGGCCGTGTTCTGAGACATGCTTTCGGCGACTGCGCCACTTCGCCTGCTGTGCAATCCCGAGTGTGCAGTGATTAAAGCGACAACTTACCCGCATTCCACCAGCCCACCAATGAACGTGCAAAGTGGTAGACATCACATAGGTGATAGTCTTAGAGTGCCGCCCCAGAAATAAAGTGAACCGAGTGCCAGCAGAGATCAAATCGACGGCTCGAGCAGAAGAAAAGTGTATTGGCTGCTGGTTTGCCCGCGCAGCTCCAGCTGTCCGCGGCCAAAACCCCGAAGGGAAAAACAGATTGGGATTATCCGTCCGCCCCTCCAAATCTAGATTCGGTCCGTCGTCTGAACGCACCATAAACTACTGTCATTTGGGTTTGAGGTCTACTAACCTCTCGCGGCTGTCAGTAATGCAAAACTATCTCTTCAGATTAATTGAGGATGTGCCAATTCTGCATCCAACTGCGCATCTCTTTAAACATTTTAGAATAATTAGAGCATTAGAAACATGTGAGAAGAAATTGCTTCGTGAGTATAGCCTAAATTATGCGCGTCGGAATTTTCTCCTCATGGAATAATTGAATCTCCATCCGAAGGACTCATCGTATAACATAACAACAGAAACATGGGATGTCCTGTAGTGTGGCACCGGTTACAATCGCCAAAGGCTTTACAACGGACTTCCGCATTTACCTAAAGAATATTATAAAAATATATTCGTACTCGCGGATTATATTTCTCTCACCTCTACGAGTTCTTCCTAGCCTGAAATTAACCTCTAAAGGTCTCTGTTACAATGCGAAAGCGCAAATGAAATCTTGTTTTGGTGTATCATGCAGGTGTGATGTATGGTAATGCATCACGTTATGTGTAGGGAAAACAGCAATAATGCGTTTTATTAATTTGGTGGTTTTGTCAAAGTGTATGACAATGTTGCGTTTATAATAATGGTTTCGCAAAGCGCACGATAATGTAAACAAGATGACTGTCACTTTGCTGCTATATTTGCCAATACGGGGGCGAAGGACTCCTTTAAGCCATCCTTGAATGGCGTCCTTGAAGGATGCCATCCTTGAATAGCATCCTTGAATGGCTTCACTTTACATCACATGTGAAGTAATGAACAAATAAATCAAATCACAATGAAATGGTGGGCCTGCCGCCTCCGACGCTTTTGCTGCCGTCGGCGCTGCAGGAGCTGATTTTCTTCTCTGAAGTAGCCGGAGCTACACGATGTGCTGGAACACTAACCACCAGCAGCGGCTTCAAGTAGTGTTGGCGCTCCTTCACTTGCCGCCACTCTTCTTCCTCCGAGCGAACGTCCCATCGAAAGTCGGAAGGGCAACTTTTGAAAACATCAAATGCGTCACGAGGCAAAGGGGGACGACGATTGCGACACTTGTGAAAGAGGTATCAGCGGTGGCGAGGTCAAAATTGTTCTTCTACGCTACGCTTTGTCCGAGGACGCAATCCGCCAACACCTAGTCCTGTAATCGGAATTAACCAGAATAATTGCAAGAAACGGAATTCTGTAACAATCAGGTACGCTATTGAGTAAGTCACAATATATGGTTTCATTGAGAAATTACCTGCATTCGACACACAAGATGGACACGGATAAATTATGGCAAGGACATTCAAAGATCGCTAGCAAAGAGCTTTCGACGTGCAATGGGCACTATAGAAGCTGATAACCACATTGACGGAAATGCGCTTAGGAAGCTATGTTTCCAGCAAAGCCTTGTCTGAGCCATGGTATATGCGCTAACGTTACGATACCTAAAAGTAGGCCGACGGCGTATCCGAATGGAGCCTGGCAATGGATGAGACCAAGCCGGTAGACTGCTTCGGCGGTGCCATTAAGGTAGCCATCACCGACCCACGTGGCTGCAATTGAAGCATGATAGAAACACTGTTCTTTAAGCCATGCGTTGTAGTGGTTTACGACACTGATCATCAATTCACCTAAACTAAATTTGCTCACAGCTTAGTTTCATACAGTGATGCCATAAATATATAGACATACATTTCGTTTCAGTCTGTATTGTGCACATGCGTCGTCGTATATCGTAATCAATTTAATCGTATCAATAAACGGCGAAAATTACGTCATATGCACATAGATATAGATGTCTCGTAGGTATATACTGAAATGGGGGCTCCAGTGCACGATGTCGATAGGTATTGCCACACGCGCTCCTTTCTTTCTATGCTTTACGTTAACGCCCCCTTACACGCGTTACTACTGCCTTGCGCAAACCGCGCCAGAATGTCTGGGAACGTTCCAGATTACTTTCAGATGATCTGTTAGACTTGAGCGCGGAACCGCGAACAACCGAGTCTTTACTGGAACTAGCGCGGCCACCGGCGATAAGGCTGGAATGTTTGATGTCGGCCGACGCGCCTTCCCAGGCAGCACGCCGCCATTGGACCGATCTTGGCCCAACGTCGGCAAATGACGGCAGCAATATTGGCCCCACGTCGGCAAATCACGCTCGCGCTACTTTCACCCGCATCGGCCCGACGTCGGCTAGCCGCCGTTGGGCCGATGCGGGCTTCCCGGCTTCGGGCCGACGTCGGCTAGCCGCCGTTGGGCCGATGCGGGCCTGCCGTCATTCAGCCGATGATGGCAAGCCGTCATTGGGCCTATGTATGCTAGCCGATGCTGGCGTGGTGTCGGCCCCGCCGACGTCGGGTAGCCGCCGGCGTGACCGTTTGGACCCGTTATTATGTTTTAGCAGTGGTGGCTTACCGTGCGTTAAGTACGGTAGTACTGTACCGTCGTGGTCTGCACGTAGCTAGTTTATATGGGGACACCGGCGGTAGTTGCTCAATGCGTAAAGTAACTTGATCAGGCAGGCTGATACACGTGTTATAAAGTAAAATGGCTGCGTGCCGACCACGGCAGTTCGGTATTACTGCGATTACTGTACTGTAAGTCAGCAGTGCTAAAATAGACTATTCGTGGGCCAACGGCATTCATCGACAACCATTGGTGCCATATTCGAAAAAATGCTTCCTAATTAAAACGACTGCTCCACTGATGTCTTAGTGTGTGATTAAGACCGACAATTCTGTCGAACCGTGCAAGGCCGAGAACGAAAGTCAATATTGTCTCCAACACAACTAAATTGATGAAAGGCCTGCTGCACCAACTACGCATGCGTCTGAGAAATTAAGGAGCAACACATTTGCAAGGTGATAAACACAAATATATTCACAGATATGAACACACGCCAGCAGTTCGGGAATAATTATGCCATAAAGGAATATCTAAACCTCGATTGATACCGTAGCCAACATCTAAAACAACCCCACAGCCACCGTATTCCTCAAAAAAAAGCAGGACAACCCTAATCGAGAATGGGGTCAGGCGCAAAATAATAGGCGTGAGCAGGGTTCCCCTTCAGAAGGGGGGGGGGCGAAGGTTCATCGCGGCGCCCTCCCCCCCTCCCTATTAAGTCAATGTGTTTGGCAGACCTTGCGCCCACCTCTTCTTAGGTGACTACGGGGGCCGGCCGCCCCCCTGCCCCACTATGCGCACGCCTATGCGAAGATTTACAATCTCTTCAATGTTATGCGCGGCACATTCGCTATAAATATTGAAAGAAGTAGAACGGGCAAAAGTAGAAATAAGGATCAACGAAGAATATCTTAGCTACTTGCGTTTTGCGGACTATATCGCGCTTTTCAGTAACGACGGTGCCGAATCACGAAAAGAATTCTGGAGATGTAAACGAAGGCAGCATTAAAGTAGGATTAAAGACGGACCCGAAGAAAAGAAAGATATTAAATTAGCGTTATCCTTTAAGCGGAAATTGCATTTTTTCAGTGATAACTTAAGGGCCAAAAAGATGGATAAACTGCTGCACGCGACGCGAAAAACATTGCGAGCGGTACCACAAGATCCTATGGACTCTACATCTAAACAAGATAGACACGCACGCATTCCTAATCTAAAGGTAAGACTGTAAGAGAAAGGAATCGTGCATAAAAACAACTCACGGGTGCCGGTTGGATCGCTAAAAACACGAGCGAATAAAAAATGCAAGCGCACCATATCAGAATACACAAAACACGATGGTCAATAGAAAATACGCGATAAGAAGAGAACAAAAATCTGATGACACGTAACAGTAGTGATCACGTGGCCTTATATGAGGTGAGCGAGTTCAACATGGAAGCAAAGGGCCACTGGTTTCTCGCTGCGGTGATCTCTGCCGAAAACAATGCCGGAATCCTGCCGCGTATCCGTCTCGTGCATGATTTTGACTTTCCTCCACACATGTCCACACACCGCACTTCTTCAAGAATTCTGCTGGTCGGAGTGAAAAAAACCTGCTCCCGCAGCTTCGATTGTCCCTCGGTCAGCACGGCTACCCACCCTGCCTGGTCAAGCGAGTTTCGCGACAATGACGCTCAACGCGGGGAAGGAAGGGAGAGGGGGTAGAGGTTGAAGAAGACGAAAAAAGCACGGCTCAGCCCACCACAATGGTGTGCGATCCTCCCAGCATATCTATGGGCATGCCGTTTGAGTAAGGCGTTCGTCGAATTTTCAATGCATCACTTGTTGCCACATGTTGCTACATGAAAACTTTGCGTACACCACGTTGAAGCCGCATTTTTCATTGTATTTCACGTGCCATAAGAATAATTTTATGCGACTGTTTCTGAAAGCACGTGGGAAGCAATCGTTGAGCGAGATTTTTACTTGAAATAGATATGGTATGTCACAAAATGGACGGCAACAAAGTGCAAATACGAACTGACAAACACCTGGCAAACACGTGTTTGTCAGTTCGTTAAAGATGGTCAGCCGGCTAGTTGATTTAGAAACATTCAAACTACAAAACGTGTCTTCACTTCGCCCTGTCTTTTTTTGCACCATACCTATTTTTCTCAAGTAATGAACCAACTAGCTCAGCAACACACCTTGCTGAGCTTTTTACTATTTTCATAAAGTAAAATTATGTGACTTCACTGAAGCAAATGCGCTTGTTACGCTTGACCCAAACACGCGCGTGAGTAAATATGTGTAAACACAGAGATCGGAAACTATCCGTGAAGTATATGAGCGCTCGCACCACACATTCAGGGACTGAAAGGATATAGCGCTATAAATATGATGACAGGCTCGATTTATGCACAGAATTTGTATTCACATAAAACTTCTTCCGCTAAAAGCATTTGTGCGGGAATGTTTGGGTGAATTTTTATGCTGGATACATTGGTGAAGTCGGCCGACCAGTGGCAAAAACATTTACAAAACAGAGGTACTTCGAATTTGGCCCATGAAGTTATTGGCATGTGTTATAACGTTTCAACATTTTTGATGGCGTTGAACAACTGGTCAACGAAGTGGCCATCTAATTTGAGTCAGTTATTCTTCTAAAGACCAGCTTTTTTGGTAGGAAAGTGACTGTGCTAGAGATAGTTGTTAGACATTGTCATAGCAGAAACTAATAAGAGAATGCAAGCTATTCAGTCGGCGATACTACGCGCCCCGAGTCGTACGTGCGGCATTAGCACGGTACAATATTTGAACTTTGTTATTTGTGCTAGCACAGCAATCCATGCAGCTGCATTCTGCAGCTTAAGCTACAAATATTCAAGCGCCTAATGCTCTATTGCATTACGATTGTATCCTAGGCGGGCGAGCTGCCGGGTTTCTTCGGCGGGCTAAAGGTAGAGCGCAACGTCGAGGTTATTCTCGTCAATGACGGCCGGCAACACGGCGTCCAGCGTCGTTGAGAGGCTGCCGTGAACTACAGGTTTTCCCGCTCACTTTAATCCAAGTGCCAGCTAAAATAATCCGCACGCCACAGAAATAATCTGAGTGCCAAACCATTTATTTCATGTGCCAAACATTTAATCCCAGCGCCAACATATTTAATCCAAGCGCCACCACAAATAGGCCGCGTGCCAGTGAGTTTAATCCAAGTGCCACCATGCTTAATCCAATCGCCAACAACTTTAATTCAAGTGACAGTCAGTTTAATCCATACACAAGAAACAGACGTTTTGCCATTTATATAGACTAAATGTCGGAACAAGGTAAACATGAAGCGAGAGGAATATTTATTTTTTGCCAATGCATGGTCGCGCTTAGGAAATAAGGTACTACGGTATTTTGCCCGCACGTTTTAGTGTCATTTATCTTAGAATTCAAAAAGCAGTGCGGTTTAATTATATATGTTCGGGTATTAAATGTATACGCTCATTATAAGCACGTGGTAAAAGTTTAGGCATCGAGACAGTTTATGCTTCACCGCTACTGCAAAATTTTGGGTAAACGCGTACTCCGTTGATCGCATCTGGGAGAGATTCACGTCGTGTGCTAGCAGACGGCACCAAGGCTACGTTTCCGCTATAGCGTTCGCAGTCGCCTGCTCGGCTCGATGAGAGCGATGGTGACTTACAGACGATATTCACCCTTTCCTGAAATCAAAGAATAACCATTTAAAACAAGTGACCGTGTATTTATTTGGGTTTATATGCAATTAAGTTTTATGTAAAAGCGTCAAAGGAGATGGCCATGTTCATGTAACAGACGACGATGTGTTCCTTAAGCGTCGTCGCTTGTAACACGCGTATTTTCAAAGGGAAATATTTCAAGACGAGAAGAGAGCTTTGCTTGAAGTCATGGCTGGACACAAGCGAGGGCCACGTTTCAAAGATCCAGGTGAACCTCGTCGAAAAAACAGCAGGGTGTCGGTGCTCGACAGAGCGAGGATTGTGGACGTCTACAGGCGTGGTGGCGACTTAAAGCAACTGGCGGAGGCCCTGGGCACCAACATAAAAACAGCAAGATCGATTGCAGCTACCGACAGCCAAAGATCGTTGCGGGGTGGCGGTTCTAAAAAAAAGTTTGGAGATGATGTTGTGAGTACTTTGAGGCAAATTGTCGTCGAAAACTGTACATTTACTCTAAGACAGATAAAGGCGGCCCTGGAGGAAGAAATGTCTGGAGTGACGATCAGCACAAGCACAGTTGCTCGCTTGCTGGATGCCCACAGCTACTCGGGGAAGCTCGTGACGCAGAGGCCCGCAGACCGCAACCGTGACGACGTCAAGCACAGCCGTAAGCTGTACGCCCAGTGGCTGCAGTCCGATGGATCACGTGTGTGCCGGTTCTACTTGGACGAGACAAACTACGATATCTGGCGTTCCAGAAATTTTGGCAGGGCAGCTAAAGGGCAACCAGCTGTCCACACAATCACGACGACAAAAGAAGCGAACTTGAACATCATGGCATGTGTGTCCGCAAATGGCGTTATTCACTGGACTGCAGTGGACAGAGTTCATTGGGCTGTTTTCAACGATTTCCTCAGCGATGTTTCGGCCCGTGTGGAAAGCGAGGAGCCAAACACAGAAACTGTGCTCATTTTTGATGGCGCACCTGCTCATGCTCGGGCAGAGCAGGCAGCTTTGGCTAACTCAATGCATTCTATCAAGCGCCTGCCAGCGTACAGTCCCTTCTTCAACCCAATAGAAGAGGTGTTCTCGAAATTCAAGTCGCACGTGAAGGCCTACCTAAGCGAACGCCCTGATTTAGTGCTGGCGACACCGCAAGGTATGACGAAAAAGGCGCACAGGCGTTCTTTGCTGCTGGACGCGGCTCGGCACTCCATGCAGCAGATACAGCGCGTGGACGGCGCAGCCTTTGACCGGCACAATTTTTCTTTTGCGCCTGCAGCATTGCGTGAAGATTACTTGTGAACGTCCGTTTCCAAGCCCTAGGAGACATCGCTATTCTATTAAATACTTATTATAACCTGTGCTTATGTTGCAATTCTAGAGTGATCTGGAGTGTGCAAAAATATTGTTCTCTTTCGTTTTACCTATAATCCCATTCTGCGCCCTCTCATTGACTAAATATATATACCGTATTTACTCGAATCTAGGCCGGCCCCGATTCTAAGCCGACCCCCGAAATTCGCAAGACCAGAAAAGTAAAAAACCCTATTCATTGTACTCGAATCTAAGCCGACCCCCCCACTTTCGCACATCGTTTTTTCGAAAAAAACATCGGCTTATATTCGAGTAAATACGGTATGTGTTTGTGTGTGTACACGTTAGATATACAAAATTGATGCAATAAATTTATCATTTCGCTGACCTCCGTAAGATTCAAATGTTCGGTGAGATGCATAATGCAGCGCGGAAAAACGAGTATAAAGTAAATAGAAGGAGCAAGGACCATCGCTCGTCCTTGTGCATTATGTTTTCTCTGCGTATGTTTTCTCGCACTGCGTTAAATATGTCACCGTGTGAACTAGGCCAACAGTTAATACTGTTCAAATCACCGCTGTTCAAATCACCGGGCACATAATTTTGTTTTAATAAAAAGATAAAAACTAATACGAATATAAAATATAACTTCCGTTTTCCACATATCGTAATCAGCAGTCTATGTTTTAGTACACTGCAGAACAAAAAGCTCTTCGAATTACCTCCAATTCGCCCTGCCCTGCGCGAGCCTGATAATTTCTTAATTCCGTACTCCATTTGAGCCATTGCTGCCCTCGCCCAGGTTTTCCACATCTTGGTAGCCATTGCGTCACTTTAACTGAGCATAGATTGTCTTTCCTTCGCATTACACGACCTGTCCTGGAGCTGCTGCTCTTTTGTGTGCCAAAACCAAAATCCAATTATGAGCTCTAGTGAGTAAAACTTAATTTTGCTGAACTACAAAACATTCGTTAACATTACGGGTGAGAAACAGCGCTAAAAAGACGGGACAAGAAAGGACACGAGACGACGGCGCTGACTAACAACCAAATGTGCTTTATTCCTTCAGTCAGCATAAATATACTTCACCACTAACGTAATGAAAATACAGAAAACTCAGCCTGCGCAGAAGCAGTAGGGCGATCAACGAGACATGAATTCTATCTCCCTCGGAAGGAGGGAAATCGAGGGGAAGCTTACACATGCCTCGCCGCTATTGTAGATGTGATAAGCTTCTGAAATGAGGCGCGCGCGCTCGTCATGGTATTTTGACAAGAAAGTGGTATCGTTAAAAGATGGATGGCAACCGCAACTGTTACAGTGAAGAGATAACTGACTATCTGTAGCTTGTTTTTGAACCTTGTTCAAATGCTCGCGCATGCGGTCATTAGCGCACCGCCCCGTTTGCCCGACATAGTAACGCCCGCAAGAAAGTGGAATCTTGTATACAACTTCTTGACAACATTCAACAAACTTCTGCCTGTGCTTCTTAGTGCATCTTCTTTTCTTCTCTTCTTCTCGGTTGACTTGCTGGCACAGGCTACCAAGCTTATTTTGGGCAGAAAACAACAGCCTAACGCCTGCCCTGCTGACAACTTTCTTGAGATTGTGCGCGACTTTGTGCACGTACGGAATAACCGCAACAGTTTGCTTCGAGTTTTTCTCGGATTGCACAGCAGCTGAGCGCTTGTTTTTAAAGCCTGCTACGAGGCTTTAAAGCCTGCTACGAGCCTGCTACGTCTTTTTAGCGCTGTTTCTCACCCGTAATCATGAACCAACCAGCCCAAATGCGTACCCTTCTACAATTCGTTAACATGTTTGTAATGAGCAGCACGCAGATGCCTTTCTTTCGTTCCCATTAATATGATCGCACCCGTGCCAAACATTGCCCCACAGACTGATGCATAGCAACGTATAAGCCCTCCAAACACGGCTCAAGCAAACGATGGCAGTAAGTTTTTTCCCCGTGAATAAAAGCGGCGAATACAAATATTAGTGCAGTCTTCTGCTTTCCGGCTACCGTATTTCATATTGTAGCAACTGTATTTCAATTGCACTGCCGTTTTCATGCCCCGTATTACTGTTTATTGTGTATAGATTAAAGTGACTGGCACTTGAATTAAAGTTGTTGGCGCTTGGATTAAACATGGTGGCACTTGGATTAAACT
Source organism: Rhipicephalus sanguineus (assembly GCF_013339695.2). Taxonomy (NCBI): domain Eukaryota; kingdom Metazoa; phylum Arthropoda; class Arachnida; order Ixodida; family Ixodidae; genus Rhipicephalus; species Rhipicephalus sanguineus. The sequence goes on along the minus strand of NC_051176.1, from coordinate 13,052,599 downwards.
CACTGGCACGCGGCCTAATCGTGCTGGCGCTTGGATTAAATATGTTGGCGCTTGGATTAAATGTTTGGCACATGGATTAAATAGTATGGCACTCAGATTATTTCAGTGGCGTAGGGATTATTATAGCTGGCACTTGGATTAAAGTGAGTGGGAAAACCTGTAGTTTGAACGGCGTCATATGTGCGCCGTTTTTCCACTGCCGTGTTAACTTCAGGTTATGTGCGGAAGATATTATGGCATCCCATGTCATGTCTTCGACGTACAGTACATTGCGAGCTTGTCAGCGAGGGTTTCATTTAGCCGCTCGGTGAGGCCATTCGCCTGCGAGTGATGTCCGTCGGTGACTTGTGTGGCTCTATTTCAAGATGGTTTGCGTTAGCTCTGCCGTAAAAGCCGTACCTCGGTCGGTGACGAGGACTTTTGGAGCGCCGCGACGCAGGAGGACATTCTCAACAGGGCATGTATATCTGTGTGAAGGCCCAGGCAGCACAGAACGAAGGGCCGATATCGGCGATAGACTGGCAGTTCCTGGCCCAAGAACGGCCCATAATTGACAATGTGCCCCCAATATTGGCTGTGCCATTCTAATGGAACGCCGATGTTGGACCAGCATTGACAACGTGCCGCCAATAATGGCTGTGCCAGTCTAATAGAACGGACACATTGGGCCAGCATTCAGAACGTGCCGCCGATATCGGCTGTGCCAGTCTAATGGAACGGACACATTGGGCCGAGTTATACAAGCAGCAGCCAATATGGGCTGAGGCATGCAATTAAGCCGGAATTATTGGCCCGTCGTTCGAACGATATTGCCGACGTCGGCTAAACAGTCAACTTCGTCGGTATAACATCGGTCCGTTATGAGCCAATTTCTGCGCCTACTGCTGTTTGGTGCTCTTCGGTGGTCCCACTTCACACGCCGATTTTTGAAGTCCGAGAGCGTAATGCGCCGGACACAACATAAACATATTTTGGTCATTAAATCATACACAGCTCGTAGATATGCATGATCGTTGGTTGAGCTAGCGCAAGACTATTAACTGAGAAAAATTTACCCATTTTATCACCTGCCAGGCGTCCGATCCGGTGCTTCAGTACGAAGCAACCGCGGATCCGGCTGCCGTACGACCGTAACGGCGCGCTGGACGTCGGATCGGACGCAAATTGTATCGTATCGTGTCAGGGGCGTAGCCAAGGGGGGGTTGGGGGGGTTCAAACCCCTCCCCCCGAAATTTTTCAATTTTGCTTGCGTATATATACACGCACACATACAAACGCACGCACGAACATACGTGAAGTATGGTTGAACCCCCCCCGAAAAAAATTTCTGGCTACGCCCCTGTATCGTGTGTCCTGCTTTGCTATCACCGCGATCGATTAGGCTGTCTCGCGTTGTTCACAGCGCAGTACCGGTTAACGGCTTCCCACTTGTAGGTGCTCGACGTGTGCGAAGTGAGGGTTATGCAGTTGATCGAGTTAGAGCGTTGTTGTGATTGAATCGTATAATACGTGCGGTTGCCGTAATCTGACACGTATGCCCACATAGTATGTTGACGCCACGACCACAGAAGTCAACTTCAACATCTTGAAATGCGTGTAGCGCGGTGTGGCGGAGTGCGTGGGCGTCAAGCACCTTGTGTACGCGCCGCATCGTAGCGAGTTCGAATCTCGGCCTGCTACCTTTTCTTTCGTGTTTTTTTTTCTTAGAATAGGTTGTTTACACCCTACTCTGCCCAAAACAGCAGCCTACGCGGTAGGCACGGCCTGCGCAGCACGATGCGAAAAAAAAAACGCTTCCGTGAGTTCGTACGTGTTCTTACATTGAACATAACACGCCGAACCGTAAATAACAAAAAAAAAAGGAAAAAACGCGTGCATGCGGCAACAAAACCACTTTGATTAAAGACAGAGCCAGTAACGCCCCCCCCCCCCCCTTCCTTTTAAATCGACGGAAAGCTGGAAAGCTGTTGCCTCGATCAAGAGCGGAAAGTTTTATTTTAGACCTAGCTGCTATCCATTGTTATTATTCTTTCGTTTCGTGGTGGGGCGAAGGCTCGCTGTTTTTCGGGAGATTTGTGGATGTACCCATACAATTTGAAGGATATTCGTCAGAATTCGCGGGATCGAGTCTCCCAAAAAATCGGGATAATCACTTCGCATGGTGCCAGGCCTTGTCCACCGCACTGAAAGGGAAATTTTATGATTAAATCTCGAAAGCTACGATTGTTGCAGTTCACCGCACTGAAAGGGATATGTTTATGATTAAATCTCGAAAGCTATGTTTGTTGCAGTTACTGCAACCAACAAGCTGGCATAAGTGACTGTTGACAGCACTGGAGATTGTTGCCCGTGCTGTGAGCAGCAGTGAATTTGGGCATGTGCTCTGTTTAAATTTCTCTCTTTCAGTGTCTCAATATTTCGATCCTATCCTATCTTTCTAGTTCCTTTCCTCCAGACTCAGTGTAGATGAGCAAAAAGGATTTTTGTGCTCATTAACTTGTTTACTTGATTATCACATCTCTCTATGCAATTCTGTACTGCGTGACTCCAGAAGCTGCTAATCGAGTCAAGCAGAACTAGAAGCAAGGATGAGGAGCATGTTGGTGCAAGCCAAAGTAGCTGCAGGCGCATATCACTTTTGCCGTATTGTCCTTATATCTTTGTGATATAATATATGCTGCTATGCACACATAAAGTCCTCATGGGGCCTTCATATTCATATATAGTACAGGAACATGTTTCCCGCAAGACTTAATTTGTTGAACTGCATGCAACAACCATTTTCACCTTTACTTTCATAGTACAGATAACAATATATATTGCGCTCATCTATATTAGTAAATTTTAAAATGGCCTATGTTATTAGAGAGACAGTTTAATTTATGAGCCACAGAAGACACAAATATGCCGGATAGGCACTTTGTAGTTAAGGCCAGTTGCATAACCAGGGCAGTGGCGTAAATCATAGAGAGGTCAGGGGGGTCCTACCCCCCTTGTATTCAGGCTCGACACCCCTTCCAAGTGCCTCCCCCCCTTGAGATTTATCCTTGAAATATCATATTTCAAAGGTAAATATGTCAATTAAGCAATTCAATTGCTTGACAGATAAGCATACTGCACTCTCCCAAAAATCAACTCTGAAATCTTAAACCCTTCCAGTGAGTAGAAACAAAGTACTACAAGAGGGAAAGCTGTTTTTGGTTTCAAAAGACACTGTAGATGATGCTTTCTGACATGATATGGGTGACTATTCTGACGTGCCGAAAATGTTTATTATTCTGGCCTTTGAAGTGCAATGTAAAGAATCCCCAATCAGCTACCGTTATTTATTTATGTACACGATTGGGTAGAAGATACTGACAACAAAGTGTGAGTTCGATTTCTCAAATATAATAGCGTTATTAAAAAAATCTCTGGTTAATATAAACACGCTTTACAAGAATGATTCCATGGGTGAATTGCGGGATACTAACAGGATATACGGTTGGAGGTGAAGTTAAATAAAAGTATTTCCTTTACATATTACAGTAAAAAAGCGCTAGCATTTTCATTGGATAGTTTAACCCAAATGACATATCATGTTAAGGCAGGTAGCGCAAAGAGACACGGACACAAGCGAAGAATAAGTGCACAGGACAAGCGCCAACTTCAAACTCGCTACCTGCCTTAACATGAGTTCCCACAAACTAGCCCAGTTATCCGTTCTCGTATGACATATCAGCTATACCATATAGCTGACGTATGCTACAGCCAGTGGCGGATCCAGAGGGGGGGGCGGTAGGGGCGATCGCCCCCCTCAAAGCCTGTATCAGCCCCCGCTCCCATGCCTGCAGTGCCTGTCGCCCCCCTCCTTTAGCAAGTTGCTTCGGTTACCATTACACAAAGGGGAAAGAGAATCTGTCCCCGCCCTCTACCTC
>NC_051176.1:13000187-13048582 GCF_013339695.2 Rhipicephalus sanguineus | reverse complement strand
ACGGCGACGGACGGCAAAATCCAGCCGAGACTGTCCATATAATTGCTATCGCAATAAAAAAGTTACGCCACAGTCACCTACCCGCCGCATGCTTCGCATAACCCGACTCCAACGGTACGTGGGATCTGCCGGATTTTTATATGCTTCGTTTTTTGTACAATTCCGTTGTAACTAAGTTGTTAAATTTGTGCTTTGTACCTTTGGAATTTATCAGAGTAGTGGGATGAACTGGATATGTTTGAAAGTGTGTGCCTAGAAAATAAGCTTTGGTCTTCCAAGCTTTCTGTTTGGGTGTTTACCGGGGCATTAACACGTTTGTTGGCCTTTCAGTTTTTTTACCTTGCTCCACGCTTTAGTCTCGTCTGTCTAAGAGTTGATAATGGATATAAATTTCGCCCAACTCTCTCGCCTTGCTTGTCGGCGCGTTCTGCTTGCCTGTTATTTGACATGCTTGAAGTTTTCAAGCTTTTCTGCTGTTTGAGGTTCGCGTAGCATACCCCATGCTTTGTTCTGCTTTCTACACGCTTTCCTGCATGCAACGTTCCACCAAGGAACACGGTGTTTTGAACCCGCACCGCTCGCTTCAGGACTACACTTGGAAGCTGCATCAATTAAAAAGCTGTAAAGTACTTTACAGCGTCTTTTACACTTAGAGCAGACATGTAGGCCCGTGACATGTGCGTCAGGGTCTGGTAAAGTTCCCAATCGGCTGAATCAGCGTTCCAACGAGGCCTGCAGAATGAGTTCCTATTCAGTTGTTGCACTCAAGATTATGGGGAAAGGGTCACTGCCATAAGGGTTTTTTAAAACATTTGAATTAAAGGGCTTACAAGGGAGCGCGACAAAATGCTAAGATCTGTGGCGGAGTATTATTGTTTGCGAGGCTAAAATACCTCTTTCGTGTTCAAGAGACATAATATAGAGGTTAAAAGATGCTGTTCAATAAGATGTTCTCGGGCGTCACAGCTAGAGTCGCCCCACAGGACACTGTGTGAATAAAAATCCCCAGATTCAAATGGGCTCTGTAGGCTCATCTATCAGAATTCTAGTCCTGTTGTTGTGGAGTTAAATTGTGGTGCTATGTACCCCAGTGAACAAAATGTTAATGAGTTTTATTTAAAGATCGACTCGGATGGCAACTGCCTCAAAGGGATGTTTGAAGCTCTAGATGTGTACACGCTACACTTCTATCTACTATAATGGCTACGCCACCTGATGACGCCGCAGCATCATCGCGGTCCCTTTCAGAAAATGACGCAGTGGCGGCGCAAATTAGTGGCGTGGATTTTTAGGTGTGTCTCCTGTACACAGAGCACTTTTGGACTGAACTTGTGGATAAGTTTAGTATATTGCCACGCCCACTTCTTGTCTTGTTTTGATGTATTCTGGTTTGACCGGCAGGGACGGTTATCAACGCTCGACGCTGTCCGCGAAGTAGTGTTCTAGAAGCGTCGCGATTGTAGTAGATCGGTTTGTTAAGATTGCGCCCCGCACGCGAATGTTCCAGCTTTGTCTAGAGATTACGCCGCCACCAGCGATATTGCTGAAAGTTCGATAGCGCCTGTATAAAAGCCGACGCGCGTGACCGCTTGTCAGTTGATCGACGGTCGACGCTCTGCTCGCCGCTATCAGTGCATACCGTGTGTATTGCTGTAAATCAACTTTCCATTTCCCGGCCACAAGTTCGGCCAAATAAACAGTTTCCTCTTGAAAACGCCGACTGCTGTCTTCGTCGACGTCACGACCACGTGACATCTGGTGGAGGTGCTATTCATTCATGATCCGGACGCCCCCGTCAAACCGTGAGCCGAGCCCACACCGTCAAGAAGACACCGACCAGCGGGCCAGCCGCAGGCAGCAAGGTCTCCCACCGGAGTACGGGCCTCTACCCGACAAGAGCAGGAAGATCCGACCATGCCCACCACATCAGCGACGGCGACAGCACCCATGGTGCCTGCACCTGTGCTGCTACATCAGCCGAGGGAGCCACCTACCTTCCGTGGGTCACCGCTCGAAGACCCGGAAAGTTGGCTTGAAAGGTACGACCGCGTCGCCCTTTACAACAACTGGACTGATAACGACAAGCTACGGAACGTGTACTTCGCCTTGGAAGACACCGCTCGTACCTGGTTCGAGAACCAAGAGCGAACCCTGACAACGTGGGACGTATTTCGGCGCCAGGTTCCTCGCCACGTTCACGAGCGTCGTTCGCAAAGAGAGGGCTGAGGCTCTGCTCGAGAACCGCGTGCAGATGCCGAGCGAAAACGTGGCGCTCTTCGCGGAAGAAATGACCCGGCTGTTCCGCCACGCTGACCCCAATATGCCTGAAGAGAAGAAGGTTCGTTTCCTCATGCGAGGAGTAAAGGAACAGCTCTTCGCTGGACTTATGAGGAATCCACCGAATACCGTCCAGGAATTCGTCTCAGAAGCCACAACCATTGAGAAGACGCTAGAAATGCGCACCCGCCAATATAATCGCCGATCAATCCAAGACAGCCCCGCTGTTCATGCGCTCGGCTCCGACGACCTGCGCGAAACAATCCGAGCGATCGTGCGAGAGGAACTGCGCAAGCTGTTGCCCTCACCCCAGCCTCAAGTGGACTCCATCGCAGACGTCGTTCGAGAAGAAATCCAGCAATCGCTGGGCACCCTTGAACCGCCACAGCCTCGCCTCAGCCGCAAGCCTTGAGCTACGCTGCTGCAGCCCGACGCTACGCTCCCCCGCCGCGCCCGCGTCAAGACACCGCATCGACGCAGTTCCGTCGCCAGACACCGCCGCAATCATCGACGCCCTACCGCCCACCTGGCGGCCAGCACTACACCCCGAGGAAGACCGACGTTTGGCGCGCCCCTGACAACCGCCCGCTCTGCTACCACTGCGGGGAGGCCGGCCACACGTACCGCCGCTGCCAGTACCGACAGATGGGACTACGAGGATTCGCCATCAACGCGCCGCGACCGCAGCCAGGCGAACGGCCTCGCGACATCGACGACTACCTAACCGGAACGCAGTGGCAAGAACGACGTCCTTCACGCTCGCCGTCGCCCGGCCGCTACATGTCACCGCACCGCCGGCCGTACACTGGCCCAAACCGGGGCCGGTCGCCTAGCCCGTATCCGGAAAACTAAGGGCAGCAACCGATGGAGGTGCGGTTGCTGTACGACGAACTACCGAAGATCCTCCGCCGACGACGACGACGTCGCGACGAAACCTTCAGAACACGACGCGAACCAGACAGACCCCTGACGACGAGATCTTGCGGACCGAAGAAGACCCGACGACGCAACATGGAAGCAGCGGAACAAACCGACGCAGCCGTGACCCGACGCCGAGACCCAACCGCAACGCAAGACGACGAACTAGCGACCTCGACGTTCTCATCGACGGCCACAACGTCACCGCTCTCGTCGATACTGGAGCCGACTATTGCGTCATCAGTGGGCCCTTCGCCACGAAGTTGAAGAAAGTTAAGACCGCTTGGGAAGGCCCCGAAATCCGCACCGCTGGAGGCCATCTGATAACGCCGATTGGTGTCTGCACGGCGAGGAGTCACCATCAATGACCGGACTTATCCTGGAGCTTTGTAATCCTACAAAACTGCTCCAGGGATGCATACGTGGAATGGACTTTCTAAGTGAACCGGCGCCGTCATCGACCTGAGGTCCGAGTCGATAACACATACCTCAGATAAAGCGCTCCCGCCCCGCGCGACGCCAGGGAACCATGCATTGAATGTGATAGAACGAGCAGGTGACCATTCCGCCGCGTTCCAGCGTCATTATTCCCGTCGGCACCGAAAAAGCTGAAGACAATCGAAGGTGTCATCGAGAGCGATCAGCGTTTGCTGCTAGACCGTGACATTTGCGTCGCAAGGGGCATTGCTCGGTTGCATGAAGGAAAAGGAAGCGTGATGCTAACGAACTTCAGCCAGGAATACAGACACCTGAGCAGGGGCACGACGATTGCATACATCGAAGAAATCTTGGCCGTCAGCGATTGCGTTTGCCTTTTCAGATTCTGACGAAGCTACGACGACGATCCCTGAGCCACCCTTCGACGTAAACCAAGTCTTCCCGCTCGCCAACAGCAACAGCTTCGAGCCTTCTGCAGGAATACAGGGACTGTTTCTCGTCGTCATCGCGGGTCCGACAAACGCCCTTGCTAAGCACCGCATCATAACAGAAGAAAATGCTCGACCCACTCCGTCAGAGTCCCTACCGGGTTTCGACGCGGGAACGGGAGGCCGTTAAGAAACAAGTCGATGAAATGCTACGCGACGACATCATCCAGCCGTCCAACAGCCCGTGGGCGTCTCCCGTGGTGTTAGTGAAGAAGAAGGATGGGACCCTACGTTCCTGCGTCGATTATCGTCGCCTGAACAAAATCACAAAGAAGGACGTGTACCCTCTCCAACGGATGGACGACACCCTGGATCGACTCCACAACGCGAATTACTTTTCGTCGATGGACCTCAAGACCGGCTACTGGCAAATTGAAGTCGACGAGAGAGACCGAGAAAAGACCGCCTTTATAACACCGGACGGCCTGTTCGAGTTCAAGGTCATGCCTTTCGGTCTTTGCTCGGCACCTGCGACTTTCCAACGAGTCATGGATACTGTATTAGCTGGCTTGAAGTGGCAGACTTGCCTTGTTACTTGGACGACGTCGTTGTGTATTCCTCGAACTTCGACGAACACCTCCAGCGACTTCAATCCGTACTTCAAGCAATCAAGAACTCAGGGCTCACCCTGAAGCCAGAAAAGTGCCGCTTCGCGTACGAGGAGCTCTTGTTTTTGGGTCACGTGATCAGCAGACTGGAGTGCTCCCAGACCCGCAGAAAACAGCTGCCATCGCCGCTTTCCCGCCACCCACCGACAAGAAGGCCGTGCGCCGATTTCTCGGCTTGTGCGCCTATTACAGACGCTTTGTCAAAGACTTTTCACGGATCGCCGAGCCACTAACGCAGCTCACGAAGACCGACGTCGAATTCAGGTGGCAAACAGCGCAAGTCGAAGCATTTCATGAACTGAAACGACGCCTGCAGACACCTCCGATACTTGCGCATTTCGACGAATACGCCGATACGGAGATTCACACCGATGCAAGCAGCATAGGACTCGGCGCCCGTCCTTGTGCAGCGGACGGGCGGACTGGAAAGGGTTATCAGTTATGCTAGCCGGTCGCTGTCTAAAGCAGAGGTCAACTATTCCACAACAGAAAAGGAGTGCCTCGCCATCATCTGGGCTACGTCAAAGTTTCGCCCCTACCTCTACGGCAGGCCCTTCAAAGTTGTGAGCGACCATCACGCCTTGTGTTGGCTAGCTAACTTGAAGGACCCTTCAGGTCGCCTCGCACGGTGGAGCCTAAGACTTCAAGAATTTGACATTACTGTCGTGTACAAGTCCGGAAGGAAACACTCCGACGCCGACTGCTTGTCTCGTGCCCCCGTCGACCCACCAACGCCCGACGACCAGGATGATGACAGCTTCTTGGGAGCCATAAGTACCGAAGACTTCGCCGAACGACAGCGAGCCGACCCGGAACTGAAGGGTCTAGTGGAATACCTGGAGGGCAGGACCATCGTTGTCCCAAAAGTATTCAGGCGAGGATTGGCATCATTTTCCTTGAAAAACAACGTCCTCGTAAAGAAGAACTTCACTCCGGCCCGAGCCAGCTACCTTATCGTTGTACCTTCGGGACTGCGACCAGAAATTTGCATGCCCTGCACGACGACCCAACGGCTGGACACCTCGGACTTTCCCGAACGCTCGCACGAGTACAAGAAAAGTACTACTGGCCGCGCCTTGCCGCCGACGTCACTCGCTACGTAAGGACGTGCGAGACTGTCAGCGACGGAAGACACCGCCCACAAGACCAGCAGGCTTCCTTCAGCCGATCGAGCCTCCTCGGCGACCATTCCAGCAGATCGGGATGGACCTCCTGGGGGCCGTTCCCAACGTCGACTTGCGGAAATAAATGGATCGTCGTGGCTACCGACTACCTCACCCGCTACGCCGAAACAAAAGCCCTGCCCAAAGGCAGTGCCGCTGAGGTAGCCAAGTTCTTCGTTGAGAACAATCGTCCTTCGACACGGCGCCCCAGAGGTTCTCATCACCGACAGAGGTACGGCGTTCACGGCTGACCTGACTCAGGCGATCTTGGAATACAGCCACACAAGCCACCGCCGCACCACCGCGTACCACCCACAGACCAACGGCCTCACCGAGCGTCTAAATAAGACCATCGCCGACATGCTGGCCATGTACGTCGACGTCGAACACAAGACGTGGGACGCCATCCTTCCGTACGTGACCTTCGCGTACAACACGGCCGTACAGGAAACGACGCAGATGACGCCATACAAGTTGGTCTACGGACGGAGCCCGGCAACGACGCTCGACGCCATGCTACCAAACGTGACCGACGAGGAAAACATCGACGTGACCACCTACCTACAGCGCGCCGAAGAAGCACGACAGCTCGCCCGCCTACGATCAAGAACCAGCAGACGACTGACAGCCGCCGCTACAACCTCGACGACGCCACATGGACTACCAACCCGGTGACCGTGTATGGGTATGGACGCCAATACGCCGACGAGGACTTAGTGAGAAGCTTCTTCGACGATACTTCGGACCGTACAGGGTACTTCGACGCCTCGGCGCACTCGACTATGAGGTTGTCCCTGACGGCATTACGAACTCTCAGCGGCGCCGTGCGCGACCTGAAGTCGTCCATGTCGTGCGCCTTAAGCCGTTTTTTGCGCGTTAAGCGAGCCTGGGGACTCTATTTTTTTTCCTTTGTTATTGTAATTATTTGTGTATGCACTTGTTTTTTTTTCTCTTCTTGTGTTCTTCACAAGCACGGGACGATGCTTTTTCAGAGGGGGGCAATGCCACGCCCACTTCTTGTTTTGTTTTGATTATATTCGGGTTGACCGGCAGGAGGACGGTTATCAACGCTCGACGCTGTCCGCGAAGTAGTGTTCTAGAAGCGTCGCGATTGTAGTTAGATCGGTTTGTTAAGATTGCGCCCCGCACGCGAATGTTCCAGCTTTGTCTAGAGATTACGCCGCCACCAGCGATATTGCTGGAAAGTTCCGATAGCGCCTGTATAAAAGCCGACGCGCGTGACCGCTTGTCAGTTGATCGACGGTCGACGCTCTGCTCGCCGCTATCAGTGCATACCGTGTGTATTGCTGTAAATCAACTTTCCGTTTCCCGGCCGCAAGTTCGGCCAAATAAACAGTTTCCTCTTGAAAACGCCGACTGCTGTCTTCGTCGACGTCACGACCACGTGACAATATCATCGAGGTTTTTAAGAAGGCCTCTTATGTTCCATTGTATTATATGTGGGTCCGTATTGAATATGAAATGGCGCTATGTGCACTGTAAGAAAGTGATGAGTGTTCACTTGCATTCTTTTCTCTTTCAGGAGACAGGGCCACCGTCCGGCCCCGTGATGAGTTGTTTTGTTTTCCTGGCACGGTCGGAAGAGCCGCGCCGTTCTTTGGGCACCAAAGGTGCCGATGTCGTGTCCATTGCATCTTGCAAGGCATTGGATGTACGGATGCGCGGGCTGGCAGGTCTGTAACTTGATTCATGGCTGCGCTAAAAACACGGACAACACAAGAGACGTACACACGACGGGCGCCCGTCGTGTGTACGTCTGTTCTGTTGCCTGTGTTTTTAGCGCAGCCATGAATCAAGTTACAAGTTTGCACCAACTGGCCCAAATGAAGCATCACTGGCAGTTCTGGTTTCCGGGCCTCGCCTGGTTAGACGAGCCCTTAAGACCCGACGACCATGAAGTCGCCGGCCCTGTTCGCAAGTTGACGGAGTAGCCTGAGCTACTGCCGCCTTGGGGGCAGGTGCCAAAGCCGATGGTCCGCTCAGGGCGGGCAGGGCAAGTGGCGGAGGCCGCTGCGACGCTGCCCCCTGACGCGCCGCATCCGCATGAGTCATGCCATGGAATGGTGGGCATCTCTTTCTGGCTTCCCTAAAAGAAATGTTTTCTCTCACTTTCAATGAATTAATGTATTTTTCTTTCTTCCACGCAGCACAGGACCGTGAGTACGCTATCTGGTCATCACCGCAGTTCACACAGTGAGCTGCAGCCTCACATTTGTCTGACATGTGGTCTTTTTTGGCACACCTAGCGCAAGTAGGTTGTCCTTTGCATGTTAGAGAGCTATCTCCGTACCTTTGGCAGTTAAAACATCTTCGTGGATTCGGAATGTATGGACTGACTCTCAGGTTCGTGTAGCCTGTTTCTATGGTCTCTGGTAGCTCGCTCGATTCGAATGTCAGTATTAGGTGCTTGGTTGGCTTCTCTTGGTTGACCCTTCTTATTTTGATTATTTTTACTTTGACGACGTTTTGTTGTTCCTAGCCGTCAAGAAGTTCGGTTTCGGAGAAGTTCAGGAGATCGTCATCTGAGACGACACCACGAACAGTGTTGATGGGCCTAGTGAGGTGACTGTGACAGGGATACTTCCAAATGATGTAAGGTTAGATAGGTCTTCATACTGCTTTCTGTCTTTGAGCTCAAGGAGCAGATCCCCACTAGCCATCTTAGACGCCTTGTAACATGGTCCTTGTTTTTCCGTTATGCTTTTTTGCCACCAAAAATGGTGAGATTGTTCTAGCTTTCTCGTCTGACTGCTCGCTGTGAATGACGTGGTACTTTGTAAAATGTTCATGCATCTTGGAAAATTGGTGGAGAAATGCTTCAGTTGTACCCTTTTCAGGGTACCATCGGATTGGAAAAGGATGTGCTTAACATACCATTCCGTGTTATGTTCGGCGGCGGTGCCAACCACCCAATCACCGAGCCCAACAACGGGACGCGACCAGGAAATGTGCAACGACATGTCCTGCAGCGCCAGCCGTACACCACCCTATACCCACATATGGTGAGCCAAAACTGGTCATTCACAGAAGGTTAACCCTTGCCGCCATGAAACATTGATGTGAACAGAAGATAGGAGAAGACAGAACAGATGAAAAGTGTGAAGAAAAGACGAAGTTGAGGGGAGGGAGAGACAGGAAAAGGCGACTGCCGATTTCCCCTGGGTGGGTCAGCCCAGGGGTGACGTCCACGTGAAGCCAGGGCCAAGTGGGGTGTGTTGCCTCTGCCGGAGGGCCTTAAAGGTTCAATCGCCCGGCGTCGGCTCAAACCCCAGGATCCCCTTTACCCCGGACACGGCAAAGCCACGCACGGCTAGGCGTGGGAGGGCTCGAAACTCTGCGTTAGCTCGGGTGCGTCGTGTCGCTACGCACGAAACAGCTGCTCGCGCAGGGCGCGTAGAATGCAGTAAAAGCCATAATTAGCTGTTAAGTACTCGTAGAGCATAACAGACCTCACAGTCAAGCAAATGTCACGAATGCAAGATGGCTGCCTTCTGCACTAAAGCGCTTCAATGCATTCTTCCAGGAAATTCAAGTGCCCCTCATTGCTGAAGCATAGGGAGTTTTTTCGTAATTTCTGTGAACTGTTTAAGATGTCAAAAAGGCGGTCTATTCGTCCAACAAACTTTTCCAGTGTGAAGAGCTGCAGCTGGAAGCTGCTCGAGAACAACAATAGTGCACACAGCAGCAGAGTGATTACTGAAGGCCTGTGTTGCTAATTTTAGAGACATGCTGGAGACGAAAGTCAAATTGAAGTGGATGTTGCTTAACTTGGGCATAGATGAAATCTCATGTTGCTGGTCGTTTTTATAGGCGTCTTCAATATATGAACTCTTGATCATAGGTTCCCCTACTTTAAAGTCGTATTTAGAGAGAATGTTTCTTAGGCACTTGAGCAACATCGAATGAAAAAAAAAAGACCCTATGTATATATAAGGTTGTTCTGCAGTAACGAGCTGCGAAAAAACGGACAAATTCTGGCTGCCTTGATCACACACTGGCTCAAGACCAGCATCCACAAGGGAGCTGCTGTTCCCTTGTGTGCTAAAAATGGGCTGCTTCCATGGTGTCTGTATGCTTTTTGCCATGAATACAAGGGCCTTGTTTGCCAAGTTTTTACCTTGCTCGCCGCTACCAAACGCTTAGAGCTCTTCAAATCTGTCACACAAAGCTAGGAAATCTGTCACAATGCAGCAAGGCATTGTAGATGAAGGAAAAAATGAATGAGAAGGGCACGAAGTGCCAAGGGACATAAGAAAGCTAACAGCCGATTCGTTTAAAAAGCAGCAAAAGAGAGAGTTGGGCTAGTTGGTTTGCGTTCATATTGAAACAGCGCAAAAGACATAGGACACAGGAAGACATGACAACACAAGCGCTGACTGACAACTGATTGCTTTATTCAAGCGAAACACAGAGGGAAGAAGAAAGAACAAAACATGCGCACGCAACCTATGCACATAACAAAAGACTATGTCGCATGCTGGCGTGCCGAGGCACCGACGACGACGAAGTCAGCGCAGGCGCGTGCAAGGCGAGCGCGTGGGCCCTGGATAAAGTAGTTGGTTTTCGTACGTCAATGTAGCAGCATCGTTCTTCTTCTACCTCTCCGCTACAGTGGTGACCCGGACCTTGGAATGACCTTCCAGAAGATTCCGCCGGACGTTTTCATCGAGTGAACCGACCCCTGACACGCCCATCACGATGGCGCTGCGACCAGACGAATGCACGGCGCACTGCATCTTGCTGCCGCCGGAGTTTCCCAAAAATGTAATATCATCTTGTAATAACACTTGTAATCACTTGTAACACTTGTAATAACGCTTGTAACACTTGTAATAACATCTTGTAATATCAATTTGTAATAACACTTGTAATATCATCATGTCTTCTCTATGTACGTCAACTCGCAATCAAGTAACGCAATCGACGGTGCGCTGACACACGTGTCACCGTTTTTGCAGATAGCGAAGGCTTCAGCTATCTCTCTTATGCGAGAATTCGTGTGTCTATAAACGGTGGTCATGCGGCAGAATACTGGGGTGCAACCAGAGGCAGCACAGTGGGCAGACAGATGGGAGAACGGCGCACCCTTTAATGAGCTATGGCACTCTTGCAGGCAAATGTTAAGGCAGCGCACCGTTTTCCCCGCATAAACCTTACCGCACGAAGACAGAATGGAATAAACGACATTGCTTTTGCAAGGGAGTTGTCAGTCAGCGCTCGTGTTGTCAAGACTTTGAGTGTCCTACGTCGCTTTGCACTGTTTCAGTGTGATCGTTTAAAAATATCGTCCAGGGGATTTCCCCGGTAAGTAAAAGTATAGGGGAGATCGCAACCGAGGGAGAACTAATTCTTGAGAAATTCAACTGGAAGAAGGCTGAAGGTAAATTCCAAGGCGCACGGTCACGGGGCTCAGACCGCGTTCCCGTCACCCTCATTGACGAACTGGGACATAACACTAAAGAAGCACTGTTGAAAGCCCCATAAAATTGCTTACTGGATAGGGAAATACCGGGCAGCTGGCGAAAAAAGATAATGAACTTAGTATATAGTGGCAAGGGAGAAAAGGATAACAGTCGCTCGTATAGAACGCTAACTATTACATCGGTACTATACAGGTTAGCGATGCCGGCAGTAAAATTAAAAATAGGAACGTAGGCAGAACATACCAATATTTTGGGAGAGCTTCAGAATTGATTTCGATTAGGCAATACACTATTTGTTCTCATTATGTGTATAGAAATATCTAAAATAGAAAACAGGCCCTTGTACGTGGCCTTTCTAGACGACATTGGGGCGTATGAGAACGTTAATCAGGAAATCTTGTGGGAGTATCGAAAGAAGTCGGCATAGGCGACGAGTGTGCACAGCTTTTAAGGGAGATATAACGATAAAATACAGTTTGCTTATAATGAAAAGGAATAAGTAGCGAAGAGTACATTGATATTAGCAAGGGGCCGAGGCAGGGATGTCCTTTGTCCCCGCTGTTATTCATGCTGTACATGGTGAAGATTGAAAAAGCGCTCGAAGGTAGCAACATTGGTTTTAATCTGTGACACAAGCAGACCACCGTGATGACTGAGCAGCAGCTTCCAGGTTTGCTTTGTGCTGACGATATTCTCTTATTTGCGGACAGCCGAAGTGACACCAGTGGCTGGTGGATATATGCGGAATGGAGGGTGAAGCTCTAGGATTATGATTTAGTGTAACATATTGTGGATTGATGGTATTCAGGGATCCCAATGGTGAGAGGGTGTCAATACAGGGCCAAGAAAGACTGACGGTAAGCGAATACAAGTACCTCCGAGTATGGAGAAATGAGGTTGGCAGATACATAAAGGTACAGAAAAACGCCTCGGCAGTAAAGGGAAAGAGGAATGCTGCAATAATGAAGCACAGAGCTGTGTGGGGATACAATAGGTACGAGGTGCTTCGAGGGCTGTAGAAAGGTGTAATGGTTCGGGGCCTTACATTTGGGAACTCAGTGGTGTGCATGAAGCCAGTTGTACAATCAGGACTAGATGTGAATCAAATGACTGTGTAACACCTCACACTGGGCGCTGACGGGAAGAAGACAAAAGGGCGACGAAAGGGCATTGTGGGATGGACAAGTTTTCAGTTCAGGCGAGCTCAGAGCAAAATGAGGTTCGAAGAGAGGCTCAGGAATATGAAATAGGGTAGATGGGCAGAGAAGGTATTCCGGTGTTTGTATAGAGTGAGCGTTGACCCAAAGTGTAGAAAAAGAACTAGGAGGCTCACCAGGTAGTATACGGCTGGCAGTGTAGGGGATATGCCAAGAAAGAGCGTTAAACGAAAAGTCAGAGAGGCGGAGAGGGTTTATTGGATGGCAGCGGTGGGAAAAATACAGCTTTCTCTAACTACCAAAAGAGCAAAAACGAAATAGGGAGCGAGGAATTTTATTATAATTTAAAGGGAAGCGCTTTGCTGTTTGAAACGAGGTCGGGTTGCCTTAGCAGGCGTAGGTATAAATCGAGATTAAACAAAAAAGCAAAAAATGCACATGCTGTGGGGAAGCTGCGGAGCATGTTCTGATTGAATCTGGAGGTATCCACCCAAGTGTACGTTTGGGCACGAGCCTACATGAAGCTTTGAGTCTTAGAGACAACAACGGAACGCTGAACACGACCGCGACAGAAATAAGTGAGTGACGCTTCGAGTGGCAGAAAAGTGTAGATAAAAGACAACAATGAGTAGCGGGGAAAATAAGCTGATTCTGTCGTAAGGGGCAGAAAACTGGGCTGTCAATTTTTTTGTTTTTTTTTCTATGGTAACATCAAATTTGTCCAAGTTGGCAAGGCATTGGGTGAGCTTAAAAACAGGCTTTTTTCTTTTTGTCGAGCGTGGTGGCACACTCCACCACGCCGTTATAAACGGGGCGCTCATAGACCCATTCGTCCTAGTCACTGAGCCGGTTCGGATCGATTCAGACGCACTTTGCGGCTGCTTGTCTCGTTTGTACCCAATGTGACGCTACTTTCAACGCGGTAGTTCTGAAAAACGGTAGAGGCTTTTTTTTTTTTTTTTCATTCACGGACGTTTCCATGTAGGATGCCAAAAAGAAAAACAGGGTCTCGTTGCACGCCATGAAATGGGGTAACAAGTGCCGGAATAGTTTTGTTTAGCTGCGGCTCTGTAAGCGAAAATAATCTACGGAAATTTAGCGACCAGCGATATGCGTCCGTGGAGGCCGTTATTTCACTGCACTCCTTCTGGCATTGCAACACAGCGCAGCCGTTGCTGCGCACTTTTGTGTCGATTGAAATGTTTTGCTAGATATGGCGCCGTAGAAGCAATACAGGCACATACATTCCGGGTTTGCGCCATTGGTGATAAAAAAAGGCTGCGAATAGATACTGCTGCAGGCGATGCCACGAAATGAAAGCGCAACGATTCTGCCGGTCTGCGGCATTTAGCAGACGATGTTCTCGATACTAGTTTGTTGATGTCGTTTTCACAAGCTTTATTTACACGGTACTATACTAAATGCAATCTTTTTCTACAGTCATCAAAAATCATGTTCCCTACGCACCTAGAAACACGGACAACTCGAACGCAGTTGTGGGGACAGCGGCTCGTCTGCTAGAAAAGGGCACAGTGGCGGCACCTGGTGGTGTTAACAGGAACGGGCACGCACCCTCCCTTCCCGGACGCGTCACTGGGATATTATTCTATTGCATTATAGCGCAAGACAACCACAAGCCCACATTTGCACATTACCTGCATGCGCCCAATATTTGTGGCAATAAACAAAAAATTGGGCAGTCGACCATTTTGAAAAGACCAAATTTCGATAAAGTAGGCTACTAATTTATTAGTTGCAGATAAAATATAAAGATATCGCAAAAATGTTTCATTAAATTTTTGGTGTGCAAAAAATGACCAAGTGGCTGCTTCATGGTGTCTGTATGCCTTTTGCAATGAATACAAGGGCCTTGTTTGCAAAGTTTGTACCCTTGCTCGCCACTACCGAACTCTTAAGTCCTTCACATAGGCCACACGAAGGATGTATGGGAGTTCCTTCCTAATGTGCATTTCCATCGAAAGCTATGGTGCAGGCCCCGTCAGGTCTTGAGAAAGAAGCAACTCGCCTTTTCTCTAGGTCAACGATTTATGGGTAAAACCCTGCGCTTAATGGCACACGTTGAAGACACAGCTGCAGTGATCTCACTGAAGGCAACTCGAGCACGAAAGGCCTAAAGCAAGAGGTTTGTTTTGCCTGCTACCATCTGGCCACCGTGACGGCCTGTGGAATTCTTCGGACTCAGCTGAGCCTCGACAAGTGCGCTGACAGCTGAAGACATGCGAACGGCAGTAGACAGCATGCTGCGTAGTCCTTTTTGCTTGTTGTTCACGAATCTTTGCTCGAGCTGTCCGTCTTCTTTATCTTCAGTGCAGGAAAAAACGGGTGGCGCCAACGAGAAAATTGATTCCGTTAGGGTTATGGGACGCAAAGAAGGACGCACTGACATGGAAACAGCGAAGGCTCACATCCAATGCTCTCTCACCACCTTACAGAAAAAGTTCATTTTCTTATACCCAAGTGAGATTACCAACACTAACGATAATGAGTGCTGCGTTGATGCTCTTGTTATGCCTTGGCCATGTCTCATGGTACTCTAGCCAAATGCAAAAAAACGCCAGGCCTGCGCGGAAAGCGCAGCACAGTCACAGCGAAAGCTAGAAGAGCGGTATTTTCTAGAGCCCGTTATAAACCCTCCTGTGGCTACTAATACAAGTAAACTATAGCAACGTACCCACTACGCCACCAAATCAACAATTTTTGTGAAGTAGGGAAGCACCCACCACGACATCATTCGTCCATCCTTCGGAGAAACGAGCTACCACATGTAAGGCATTACGCACAGGTTGTTGATGCCACGGTTGATGATGATGAAGAATAATGGCTGAAACCTATGTAATGGGTTGGATGCTCTAAACCACCCACAATGCACATCGTGTGACGCCCGGTCGTTATTTTACTCTCCCACCACGCTATATAACATAGGTCAACGTGAGAAAGAGAGAGACAGGGAAAGAACTTTATTGAGACCCTGAGGAAATGCATCATGGGAGCCTTATGGGCTTCCTTGGCAACCTATAGAAGTACACTTGCGAGGAACCCACTACGCTATAAATGATCATAATTTTTTGATGTAGCGAAGCAGCCACTATTTCATTTTTCGTCATTCTGCAGAGAATCGTGGTACCCGCTAAACACCTTTAAGGCATTCTGTGCACTTTGTTGATGCTACGGCTGATGACGATGAAGAATTATGGGAGAGCCCTTTGTAATGGGTTGGAAGCATTGAACAACTCACTCGTTGCGCAATTCGCATTGTGTGACGCCTGGTTACAAAATTCGCGTTGTGTGACGCTTGGTTGTTATTTTACTATTCTACCACGCTACATTGCATGTGTATGGTGGTCCCTTCGCGACATGAAGCCTGCATACGGTCTTTTTGCAGCGCAGTTTCAAGCACCGGCATGGCTCCGAGGTAGAACGCTGGGCTCCCACGCAGAGGGCCCAGGTTCGAACCTCGTTCCATCCTGGAATTTTTTTCTTATTTCGTTTTTTTTTTTTATTTCGAGCGATAGTGGTTACGGACACCGGCGGCGGCGGCGGCAGCGGCGGACAACTACGGCGCCAAAAACGGCCCTTGTAGTGATCTCATAACAGCTTTCGCTGTAAAAAAGACGGGTCTATCAGGTTCTGCGTCGACTACCGCAGACTCAACAAAATTACGCGCAAAGACGTGTACCCTCTACTCCGTATTGATGACGCATTGGACTGCCTACAGGGAGCAGAGTTCTTTTCTTCATTGGATTTGCGTTCCGGCTATTGGCAGGTGCCGGGGGCAGAGGCCGACCGCCCGAAGACGGCCTTTGTCACACCCGACGGGTTCTACGAATTCACCTTTATGCCCTTCGGCCTCTGCAACGCGCCAGTCACCTTTGAAAGAATGATGGACGCTACTCTTCGCGGTCTGAAATGGAACACCTGTCTTTGCTACTTTGACGACATTGTGGTATTTTCAACCGACTTCACGTCCCATCTTGCTCGCCTGGAGCAAGTCCTGACGTGCTTCGCCACGGCGGGTCTTCAACTTAATTTGAAGAAATGCCACTTCGCTGCCGGCAAGCTTACCATCCTCTGCCACGTAGTTTCAAACGACGGTGTCCTTCCGGACCCTGCGAAACTTAGTGCCGTTGCCGCGTTCCCGAAACCGACTACCGTTAAAGAGCTTCGAAGCTTCATCGGTTTGTGCTCTTATTTCCGACGCTTCATCCGTGACTTTGCTTCAATCATGGCCCCGTTGACCAACCTTCTCGCCGGCAGTTCTGATCTCTCAGCCTGATCACAGGAGTGCGACGATGCATTTCAACAACTTCGGCGCCTTCTCACTGCACCGCCAATATTACGACATTTCGATCCGTCAGCACCAACAGAGCTTCACACGGACGCTAGTGGCGTCGGGCTTGGTGCCGTACTTGCCCAACACAAAGGTGGCTTTCAAAGAGTACGTCGTTGCTTACGCCAGCCGCACGCTCACGGAAACTGAGAAAAACTACTCAGTCACAGAAAAAACGCCAGGCCTGCGCGGAAAGCGCAGCACAGTCACAGCGAAAGCTCGAAGAACGGCATTTCTAGAGCCCGTTATGAACTCTCTTGTGGCTACTAATACAACTACACCGGCAACGTACCCACTACGCCACAAACGATAATTTTTGTGAAGTTGGATGCACCCACCACGACATTACTCGTCATTCTGTGGAGAAGCGAGGTACCATCTTTAAGGCATTATGTGCAGTTTCTTGACGCGACGACTGATGACGATGAAGAATTATTACTGAGCCTTTTGTAATCGGTTGAAAGCTTTAGGTGACCCACTAGTTACGTACTTCGCATTGTGTGACGCCAGGTCGTTATTTCATTCTCCCCACACACTTTATAACATACGCTAACGTGAGAAAGAGATAGAGAAAGGGAATTAACTTTATGGAGACCCTGAGGAAATGGATCATGGGAGCCTTAGGGGCTTCCCTTGGCAACCAATAAAGTGCACTTGCGCGGAACACACTACGCTATAAATCATAATTTTGTGAACGAGGGAAGCAGCCACTACGCGATTTTTCGTCATTCTGCGCAGAAGTCGTGGTATCTGCTAAACACCTGTAAGGCATTATATGCACTTTGTTGATGCTGTGGCTAATGACGATGAAGAATTATTGGCAGACCCCTTTGTTAATGGTTGGGAGCATTCAACAACTCACTCGTTGCGCAATTCGCATTGTGTGACACTTGGTTGCTATTTTACTCTTCTACCACTCTACATTACATATGTTAATGTGGTTTCCTTCCCGACATGAAGACTGTATAGTGTCTTTTGCAAGGCAGTTTCAAGCACTGGCATGGCTCAGAGGTTGAATACTGGGCTCCCACGCAGAGGGCCCAGGTTCGAACCTCGTTCTATCCTGGAATTTTTTCTTATTTCGTTTTTTTTTCTTATTTTGAGCGATAGTGGTTACGGACACCGGCGGCGGCGGCGGACAACTACGGCGCCAAAAACGGCCGGTGAAATGATCTCATAACAGCGTGGTGGGAGAGTAACAGCTTTCTCACGTTGACCTATGTTATATAGCCTGGTGGGAGAGTGAAATAACGACCGGCGTCACACGATGCGAATTGTGGGTCGTTTAGAGCTTCCAACCCATTACAAATGGCTCAGTCATTATTCTTCATCGTCATCAACCGTCGCATCAACAACCTGTGCGTAATGCCTTACATGTGGTAGCTCGTTTCTCCGAAGAATGACGAATCATGTCGTGGTGGGTGCTTCCCTGCTTCACAAAAATTTTGATTTGTGGCGTTGTGGGTACGTTGCTATAGTTTACTTGTATTAGTAGCCACACGAGGGTTTATAACGGGCTCTAGAAATACCGCTCTTCTAGCTTTCGCTGTGACTGTGCTGCGCTTTCCGCGCAGGCCTGGCGTTTTAAGTGAGACATCAATACAAGTGCGACAGGTGATACGTCCACAGAGGAATGACAAAGAACTTTCTGTAGGCGCATATTATGGAAGCTGCTGCGTTATTTCATTTGTCATAACCACTCGCAAAAGTATGACAGTGGTATACAGCCAAAATAATGGTACCATCAAATTCATCAAATACACCAACAATCCATGGTGGGATATGTAATTAATAATTTCAACTTTAGCTGCCACAAATCAAGGTATATTCTAGCAAATATCTGACTGCTTTGTTCGGGGTACATTTGACTGCACAACTTTGTTGTTCTTTGGCTTTAACTATTATGTCACAGGGGAATGTCAATGGAATTTGAGACCAGTTATTTCCCTGGTAGCCACTTTGCACTGTTTTAGTTCTAACTAAAATAAAAACCAACTTCATAGAGCTGCAACTGTCCACCTTCCTGCACTAGATAAATGCGCATTATAAAGCTTAACGCTGGCAACATGAACCGACACCTACATCGATGTGAAAAGTCCACCTTGCCCAAAGACGGATGCCTTGGCGACACAGTCGTAACCGCACATTCCATGCCTGCCGTGCTCATGGTGGATGTTCCAACAGGGCACTCTGGTTGCAAAGCATAAGTGTGATCTGCTCCAAAAAACATAATCCATCAATAATAGAAATTTCTCATCAAATAAACTATTAGGATCAGCTATTCACTTTGACTAAAACACTATAATTTCATGCCTAACCTAGTTAGCAAAGTTCAAACGAACGATGTGTTAAAGATACTCAATGATAAATTCAAAAGCCTGCCATAACTTCTTCCAATAAAAATCACAGCAAGGAGGAATTCTAAATCTGCAACAGTATTGTCCTTAATCTTCGTTGTCGTTGGATTCGCCGTCTTACTCAGCCTTGAAAAACGCTCCGACATCTTAAAACAAAATTTCACCCAAACAACAAACTACATCATATTGCTGCGCGTCTTATTTTTCATGAGTTGAAGCTTCACCCACAAAGACTGTGGGCAACGCGCTGCGCAGGCCGCGCCGCGATGTGTAAGAAGCTTCGCGATTGTTTTAGAGCGTTCTGTTAAGATTGCGCGCCGCACGCGTATGTTCCAGCTTTGTCGAGAGATAACGCCGCCACCAGCGATACCGCTGGAAAGTTCGATAGCGCCTGTGTGAAGGCCGACGCGCTTGACCGCTTGTCAGTTGATCGACGGTCGACGCTCTGTTCGCCGCTATCAGTGCATACCGTGTGTATTGCTGTAAATTAACTTTCCGTTCGCGGCCACAATTCGGCCAAATAAACAGTTTCATCTTGAAAACGTTGACTGCAGTCTTCGTCGACGTCACGACCACGTGACAATATTTATGGAATTTTTCCCTCTCACGCTGATCAATAAAGTAAGCTTTTGAGTGTTGTAGGCATACAGGTACAACAGAATCAAATCGCTAATCCTACCCACACCAATGACCATGCTCCTCTGGAATAGTTGTCTCGTGAAGATGTTTATCTGTCGTCCAAAGAAGCAGGCAAACTTGTTTTTTTAGATTTAATTTAAATCAGAGGGTGGGAAATCATCACTTTACATCCTTCTTTGGTGACAGGCCTGTGAAAATATTTAGGGTAAAAAAACTGACAGGGTGCCTTATGCATTCACTTATGTCTACTCGAAGGTGAAAGCCATATTCTCAGTAGATGTACTGATCTTGCCCCACCACCCTCCGAGAGATTTTCCTGCGCCTATCGTGTTCTTGCACTGCCTCCGGGATCGGCCCACCTGTGACCAAGTTACGATGTCATGTGATGACGTTATCATGCGACAAGACGTCCCAGTGGCGTCATGATGGTGTCATAATGACGTCACAGGTTTTGGAGATCAGTGACGTCATCACGTGATGATTTTAGCACGAAAGTGTTTTATGTCGCGGTCCGCCACGGCTCTACTGACGTATTTCCGTCACGGATATGACGTTGTAAAATATAAAGACTAACAGTTGGAAAAGAAACAAAACCAGAAGCAAAAGCTCCGTCACCGGGAGTCGAACTCATGACCACTCGCTCCGCAGCGCAGGGCGCGAAACGACTCGGCCACAGACGGCACGTTCTTTGCCATGCTAACAGCGAGCCATTTATATACACTGGTTACCGATGGCGGTACTCAGAGATCGGTGGCACTTCAGCCTGTTTTCATTATCACTAGCGAGATGGCGCGAAGGGCTCGAAGAGCGCGCTTTAAAGGTCGTCCCCCCACTCGGATGAGCGCGCGCCTCTACAGGGCGCGGTCGCTCGTGCGGGGACTTATCTCGTTCGTGATGGCGGTGGTGCGTACGTCTTGCGCTCTCACCAGAAGTTTGTTTATAGAGCACGAAGGTCACTTCGCTCACCACAGCGGCCGCTTTTGCGAAACGAGCGCGCTGCTCACACAGAAATGTTACAACTGTGACAGTTAGTTCGCGCTCATCCTGTGTATGTTCGTTCTGTGCGCCCTTTCTGCTTGAGCAGCGCGTTGCAATTTCGAGCTGCTTGCCGTTGTTCGCGTGGCATTACAATTTGTAGCGGTAGCATTCATTCTTTCGCGCGTGGGGCGAAAGAATGCACAACAAACGCTCAACTACGTCTGTGAAGACACGTTTCACTTTCGTGGTATACCCATTCTTATGACAGAGGGATCAGCCATGTTTTTTTTTTTTGCATCACTCGTCCCCGACGCCGGTGGACGCAGCCGATGCGGGACGCCGACGGTCAATATTCGCCTTTGATGAGGCATCTAAGGCTTTCTTGCCTTAAAGCTCTGTTTGAAGAGCAGTTCTTTGCCAAGTATTTCTGCTCTTCGTGAGAGCAAAAGCTCCGTGCACAATGGAGGCCAGCTGGTCGATCGCCGGTGTTCACCAGTCACGCTCGACCGGTTTTTTCCGCTTCAGCAAGAAGAACCGGCGTTCGCGCAAATAGGAAAATAGCGATGATGCTGGCAGCCCGTACATGTAACCCTGGGAAGCTTGCATCGTCAAGAAACAAGTCCGCCACACCCAGACAGTCATTTGGGGGCCGGGCCACTAGCGTACGGCTCACGGGCCGTGACCCCTGGCCCAGCACAACTTGTCCGCCCTCAACAAACATATCTGCTGTCGGCTCATTTTTTCTAAGAATTTATTTACTTTCTATATCGTCCCTGCGCAATGTCTAATTCCTGTAGACTGCTCCCTCTTTTATTATCGTCGTCCCTCTTTGTACCGGCTACCGTACACATCGTTGTGACCCGCCGGGGTAGCTTAGTACGCAGGAATTCGCACTTCTCAGGTCGAGGGCGCGGTGGTTCGAATGCCGGCGGCCGCAATTCGATGGGGGCGAAATGCAAAGGATATAAGTGCGCGTTAAAGAATCCCAGGTGGTCGAACTTTCCGAAGCCCCCCACTACGGCGTCTTCCATAATCATATCGTAGTTTTGGGGTGCAAAACCCCATCAATTATTATTATTATTATTATTATTATTATTATTATTATTATTATTATTACTATTATTATTATTATTATTATTATTATTATTATTATTATTATTATTTTTATTATTATTATTGTTACAGATCGTTGAACTCTTCCACTGCTCTAACTACTTTATTCACATTAGTCAAGTAGCTCACACAGTCGGTCGCATATAGAGCCAAACTGCCATATACCCTACTCGCATAAAAACGGAAATTAGTTGGATACATTGTATAATTCGATGTAAAACTTTTAAAGAGCTTACCGTGCATTCAATGCGCAAGTTGGCTTCATGGCATTGCTTCACGGTAATGCACGGAAGCCGGCTACACGGCAGTATGCGGGGCTTGTTTTCTGTAGTTTTTATTTTCCCCCGGTTGGGAATGAGGGTTTTACGCGAGGCAATACGGTATCAATGTAAACAGTGCCTCGGAATGCTAAGCCTTCTTGGGGTGCTGCACGCTGCCGATGCTCGATAGATCAAGTGTTACGGCTATTCTTGTTCACTATGACCGTCGATTTTTCTGTGAATTAATGTTAAAGCATTTTTGTGTTCGAAAATAGCTTGATATGAGGGATAACTTGATCTATCGGAGTTCTAAATAGTTGGGTTTGACTGTATGATATTTTTCGCCTATACCAAATTTTCACTTTTCGTCGACGGGTGGCCGACGGGAGGTCCGCCCTTCGGCAGAAATGGTCACTGCGTATGAGTGATGATCGGCGAGCTTGTTGGCAAGTTGGTTGAACAGATTTTAGCAGAGCAGTGCGAAAGACGATGACAGAGAAAGCCACAGAAACCACAGAGCAGCGCTACTTGCGGTTGTTTGTGTGCCTTTTCTTGTCGTCGTCTTTCGCACTGTTCTGCTACAATATACTCAAAGAATATTATTTTCATTCCGAGATTCTTTTCGCTGCTTAACTTGACAGCTTTTTATTCACTGCGCTGCGAGAAGCTTTTCCTTGGCGCTGCTCTGCCTGCCGGCCAGCTAGCGGGTTGTGATCTAATTACAAAAACGTCACTAAGAAGCCTCCGCGCAATGGCGGAAATACTTCACTACAGTCTAACCTTGTCCAGAAACGTTTGCGCAACACCTCATCACAGGAGAAGTGTGCAGTACGAACAGAGGCGGGAGTGCCATTTTTTGTGGCGCATCGTGTATGCAGAGAACATATAAAACTGCAATGACTTTCATATTCTACTTATCTGCTGGCGTAAAGCGTTCGTTAGCCGCATGTCTACTAACGTGAAGTCTGGAAATTGTTCTTCTACGAGAGGCCTTGTGCAGCCCAGAAACGTTTCAGACTGTTTGTAGGGGCACAGGGTGTCGCAGGATACCGTCGACATTGACACTGGTGCCACATATATCTTGGATTACCTGATTATTTGCAACACTAAAAAAAGTGGAGGTGGCCAACAAAAAAATGCAAAATAAAACATATAGTTAAAATATAAAGCAGCGCCGTATTACACTGAAGCATGCAGACAAACGATAAAGGCATGGCTACCACTAATGCCTGTCACATTTAGGCACGAAGCATCGTCGTCTTACCTGTTGAGTAATGAAAAATCTGCTGTCCATGGAATGTAGCGTAAAGCGGCTCGTAAGCAAGCTCATTAGAGAAACGGATAATTCGGCATTATAATGTTCCTCGAACCTCCTTCCTAGAATCTTCCACGTGCTTGCTTACAGTCTACATTATTACAATGAAAACTCAATTCCGCTAGTTTACCAAGTCATAAGCAGAAATTTTGTTACTGTATACTCCAGGCACGCCCAGGTTTGTCCGCAATATCAAGCGTCATGTAAATAATAGGAATGGCATGCCCAGTTCAAATAGGAACAATGCAGAGAATTTATTTAGCAGTACACTACGGAGGATATGTTGCAGTAAACATACGGGCGAAAGCAGTACAGAGTCCTAAGCAACGTATGGGATGCAAGAGAAGGGGGTTAGAGAGGGTAGCAAGACTTGTGTTTGGGCAAGTTGGATCGTACTTGATGGGGAACAAACGAGCGCTATGGAACGGGGACATAGACAAGAGGCACACAGGACAGGCGCTCAACTTTCAACTGAGGTTTATTGAGCAAACATGAAAAATTTACACCAGCAACCAGCAAGATCGATAACATTTTTTTAATCATCCACCCGATAACAAAAGTGCCAGGAGCTCTCCAAAAAGCCACTTCATGGCCGCGGACTAGCGTTGAATCAGCTTCCTGCCGCTCAAAGGCGATAGAAAACGTCCAAGGTTAAAGACCATGAAACGCATTAAAAAAATAAGCCTAGAAAGACGCATGCGCACTCACCAAGCCTTAGCATCGAAACCCATAAGGAAGCAAGCGCCATCTAGACTAAACAGGCCGTCAATGAACCATCCTAACACGGTGGAAATAAACTACCCCACCATTCGGGAAAAAACATTTTTTGTGAGCTAGAGACTGCGCATATGGTGAACGAAACTAAAAAAAATTCTTACCCAAGAGCCGCGTAAATAAAAGAAACAGTTTTGACAACACCATAAAAATTCAAAGACAAAACTTGAACACATAAGAGTCGCGTCAAAAACGATAAGAAAACCAACAATAGGTCATTAGCAGTGCTTAAACAAGCTGCGTCAGAAAAACAGTGGAAAACGAAGTAATTAAAAAATAACCCGCTCAGCCCTAGTAACAAGGACAACAGTAACAAAACAGCTACGCCAAGGAAAGGAAGCTTACAGATAACCTTCTAGGAAGGCGACTTCCTTGCCACAGATTGTGATAGAAGGTACACTGATACACTTATCACCGGACTTGTGGATATGGTATGCTTCTATGATTTCCCTTTCTGTTCTGTCATGTGAACGCTTGAGGAAGGCAGTGCACGCAAGCTCCGGAATGCAACCACACCTTTAACAATGCTCCGAAAGGCGCCACCAGCGTTATTCTTCATTGACAAACTATGCTCTCTCGCCCTTTCATTGAAACATCTGCCCCTTTTCCCTATGTACGCCTTAAAGCAGCTCAAAGGAACGCGCTACACAACGTTCGCTGCGCATGCAGTGAACTGAGTGGCATGCCGCTTGGAACACCATTAGAAGCCAGAGAGCAAATTTTTGAGAGTTTGCATGGCGCTGCAAACACAACATTGACGTGGTACTTCGAAATAACTTTTTTTTTGAAATTATGGGAAATGCGATGGATATAAGGAACAGCTACGGTTTTCTGTCTTTCATTAGTACTATTGTTAGTTGTCCTTGAAAGACAGCTTCTGCAGTAGGGGCTCACACACAATGTTGACCAACGACGGCGGGAACTCAGCTGCTTTTGGACGCTCAACCTGGATTGCAAGCGCTTTTTTTTTTCATTTCATGATGACAGGTTTTTGCAAGACCGCTTTTACACATGTCGCGGCAATCCCCCTTTTGATAAGCTTTGAGTGGGCACTGTCAAATGGCAACAAACCTTTCTTGGTCCTGGGATTATACATCCAGCATAAATGATTTGGCTGAAAAATAAGTTATAATAACATCTGGGGTTTAACGCCCCAAAACCACCATATGATTATGAGAGACGCCGTAGTGGAGGGCTCCGGAAATTTCGACCACCTGGGGTTCTTTAACGTGCACCTAAATCTAAGTACACGGGCCTCAAACATTTTCGCCTCAATCGAAAATGCAGCCGCCGCGGCCGGGATTCGATCCCGCGACCTTCGGATCAGCAGTCGAGCGCCATAACCACTAGACCACCGTGGCGGGGCTGAAAAATAAGTTTTCGATCTAGAAATTGAATGGTGTTCCGCTCTACCGTTTCTCAAGTAAACCTAAGTCCTTCAGCGGATCTTTCGAATAGGTTCAAAACACCTGCAGTAATATTGTCGGGAACCGGTCCTTCTACATCACTGAATATCAGCAGGTAATCATCCACGTATCTAAATGCTTTTACAACCTGAAAGTCGCCAAGTTTGGGTGCGATACGCTTGTTTACACAGGATAGAAAAATGTCACATAAAACAGGTGCGACTGAAAACCCAGTACATATTCCTGATTTTTGCATGTAATGTTGACCTTTAAAGGTAATAGCTGTCGACTCAAGGTAAAACTCGAGAAGGGAAAGGAAGTTTTCACAGCTTACCCCCACTGCTTTCTGGAAACCACTCACATCGTTCCCGTCAAGCAGATCCCGTAACGAGCGCAACAGTCCCGCGTAAGGGATGGAGTAAAACAGTTCCTCGACGTCAACGGACAACTGAGTGGAGCCGGACACATCACTGAGACCTTTGATGATGTTAAGTGAACTTCGGACTAGGAACGGGTCTTCTAACACCAATCAACTAAGGTGCTGCTGTAAATACCGGCTCACAAGGCCTTGCCAGGATCTCTTTTCTGTGGGTCTTCTGCCATACGAGTCTGCGCACTCTAAAGTTGTGAAACGTGCCATTGCCACGATGTGTCAAGAATCACCAATAATGAAATCGTGGCATCACACAGCTTATGAGAGCTTTAACGCGCAGTTAAAAAGGTTGCAGGATGCGCGTTACCCAAGTGTGGTTGTGACGTCGGTCTCTGAAGTTTTGCTTCAGAAGCTGAAAGGCAAGCGCCAGAGGTGTAGAAACGACACAGAGAAGAAGCCTGTAGTAGTGCCACATTGCCATAAAGTGGCTCACAATCTTAAGAATGTGGCAAATAAGTGCCAAATCCCGGTCGTATTTTCTGCCCCCCGGAAACTGCCTATGCTGTGCAGGCGTGTTTGTAAAGAAATCAAAAATCCGCACTGTGAAAAGAGACACCAGAAGTTTGTTGAGTGCCGCGTAGGGGTGGTCTACAAGATTCCACTCTCTTGTGGCAAAGTGTATGGAGGTCAGTCAGGCCGCTGTGTGAATGAGCGCCTTAAAGAACATGAGCGATCCCTACCGACTGGTACAGGCTCACATTTAGCTCAACACTGCAGAAAATACAATTGTCAAGCCTTGTTTAGACTAACTACTATCTTAAAGAAGAGTCGTGACGCCACCGCCCGAGAATTATCGGAAGCGTTTTTCATTCAATCATCGGGGTCGCAGGGCATTAGTGTGCCTTCCATAACCTTGTTTTCCTCTGAATTTTGTTTTTTGGATTCGCTTTCATGATTGCGCTCAGGTGTCCAAGGTGTGGTGGTTGTGCGCATAAGAGTGTACGACGCATGTCCTACCGGTATCTGGTTGCTATAAAGAGTGGAGTGACGCAATAAACCATGTCAGTTGAGAGTAGCGTTGTGTTCCGTCTTCTTTCTTCAGGTGTTTTTTTGCGCTAAAAAAGCAATACTGACCTTGAAAGCTCTGCCAGTCTGTGTGTTTCGTTAGAGGATTTTATAATTAGGTGTTTCTTAATAAGATATTCTGTCGCTTGGGCAAATTTACGAGTATTCTGTCTAATTATAATTGTAAGATTATAGTTCACTGCATTAACACTAAGGAACATGAATGAAGTAATAAAATTCCATTAAAGAAGAGGTGGGAAGCAGCGATCTGTATAATGCTAATCACCGTGTGTTTGGCTTTCCTTCTGTAAAAGACAGAAGTAATCTGCAGTATGTTTTGAAGAGAAGAGCGCTTTGCTTTAGGTAGCGAGAGTCTGGAAGTGGTAAGAGGATGCCACTGCTAAGGGCAGATAGGGATCACAAATCGCAACCGTGAAATTCACGTAACTAGAAGAATGGGGTAAAGGGCATTCTTCAGGTTTTCTCAGGTGAGGAATGGCAGTTTATCAGCATCTTTCAAGGACGTCTCTGTAATAACTGCATCTTACCGGTATTTACGAACGGGGTCGAAATCTTCAGGCTTAGGAAATGGGTTCACCTTAAATTGAGGATGACAGTTAGGGGCGAGATGACAGCGGTATGGGTGAGGGAACCAACGCGTGTCAGGGACAACTGAGTCCAAGTGGAGAATAAATAGGCAAGGCCTCTAATGAGAAGGCGAGGTAAGCAACAGCTAATGCAGGCGTGGCAGGAAGTGACGTGGGCAGGTGAGACTGAGAAGTGTACCAGCTTAATAATATGGCCTACAATTTGCGCAGTAAAGTTGGTGATGATTATCTTCTGTTCATTCGTGATATGATAAAATGTTGACAGTTTCAGCCAAGGTGATGCAAGGACGTCGATAGC
Source organism: Rhipicephalus sanguineus (assembly GCF_013339695.2). NCBI lineage: Eukaryota > Metazoa > Arthropoda > Arachnida > Ixodida > Ixodidae > Rhipicephalus > Rhipicephalus sanguineus. Next base: position 13,020,555 of record NC_051176.1, on the reverse strand, counting down.
ACGTAGTTGAGCGTTACGCTTGGAGCCATCGGGCCGTGTTCTACGTGTATGTGTGATGTTAGCGCGAGACCCGCCGGGGAAAATGAACCGTGCTGGAAGCATTCAGGTATGTCAGAACGCTGCATGGCGTTACGAGGGGCGTCACCACTAACGTTACGCGTCAATGCTGCCCAAGATGTGTTAGCAAACCGTAAAGCGTCCAGCGAAATACCCCAGCCACCGGTAGCGTTATATATATATATATATATATATATATATATATATATATATATATATATATATATATATATATATATATATGAAAAAGGTATCCAGTTCTACAAAACTTCGGAGACAGATCTGATGAAGATCGGTCTAAGATCGGTCTCCGATCGAAACGTCCACCAGTAAACAGTTTTTTAGAAGCGTATACCTTTTTCCTATGTATTTTACGGCAACCAAAGACAGACTCTTCATGATCTACGTACCACTAAGCAAGGACCGCACACGGCAACAGTACCCACATTCTGTCATCAACGACGAGATTAAGGAATCTGAAAAACAGGACCGCCGCCACCTGATAAAAAACACAAAATCCGAACCCGCAAATACTACTCCCAATCTTATTCTGACATATTTAGCCTCTTCCCCTAACATAAGCCTCTCTCAGAAGGCACCACAACATTCTGCTTGAAAGCGAAAAGCTACGATGTGTAGTCCCGGAACCCCCACGCGTTGTCTACAGAGGGGCGAGGAACATTTGAGATATTGTAACGTCCAGGGTGTCGGAACGAAATGTTTTTCGTTTCGGGTTTAGTTTCGTTCCACAGCAAAAAGTTCCGTTCCGTTTCTGTTCCTTATCGCAAAAAAAAAATGTTCCGTAACCGTTGGTAATGGGTTTTTTTTTGTATGCGAAAATTGCAAGTAAAGTATATCATAAAAAACGTTGGATGGATTTGTGATGTAGTTACTTGCCCTCCTCTTAAGAAAGTTGGATAAGGGTAAAACATGTTCTTCAGAGGAGTGGAAGTAACTGTACCATAAATTCCTACCAACTAGCACAAACCAGCATTAATTTCAGTCATAGTATTTATATTCTCAAAAGACAAACACGAATTCTTTAGTGGGCTCAATGATTTTTGTCAAGAGAGTGAGCACGAGATCAGAAGTAGCACGTCATTGAGTGTACTCTCTGATGTGCGAGACCGCTGTTCTGATAGAAAGATAGCCAGGCCTGCACGGAATGCGCAGCACAGACACAGCGAAAGCTGGAAGAGCGGACTTTGTAGAGCCCGTTGTAGAGCTTCTTGGGGCAACTAATACAAGTACACATGCAAGGTACCCACTACGCCATCAATCATCACAATTTTCTGAAGTAGCGAAGTTCCCACTATACCATTTTTCGTCATTCTTCGGAGAATCGTGGTACCCGCTACACATCTGTAAGACATAGTGAGCACTTTGTGCTGTGACTAACGATGATGAAGTATTATGGCTGGGGGCTTTGCAGTGGGTGGGAAGCAGTGTTGCGGAATGGGGGCCTCCATTCCATTCCGAGGAATTAGAACTTGCCGCAATTCCATTCCTTTCAATTCCTCGGAATGAAAAAACTTAGCCCATTCGGACACTGGGAATGGCCGGGCAGCTCAATTCTATTCCTGCAATTCTTCAACGTAGGAAATGCACCGTTATAGTTTTATCGAGTTAAGAATGAAGGCCCCATGAAAATGATGTCGTCAGATGCATTAAGAACTGCAAAAGTACGCAAAACACGTTACCAAGGTCGAGGGATAGTAGCTTGGTGACATATCTCGTGCAGTACAACCACCCTACTAATTCCCATAGGGGCAGTTCTCCCGCTACCTATAGTGTTTGCATGGTGAGCGTGTTTGAACGAATGGTGGTGTTTTATATTGTTTAAGCTTAAATGTGCTAATGCTAAAATGACGACATAGCGTACTTTTTTGCTGACAAAAGTAGTATTCAAGAAGGCTAAGCAGTTTTGCCACGCGTCTGAAGCGGTCGGGAATATGGAGAAAACGAAGATTTCGTTAATGGGGAAGAAAACCCTCTATATCTGCTGGCATTAATTGGAACAGTGCAGCGCTCGGGTACCTTGTGCCTTTGCATCGAATACGGAACACTTGGCGCACTGCTCGTCAGCACTCACGCTTGTCAAGCGCACCTCACAAGCATGGATGGGGTGAGGAGAACTTTCTGTGTTCACGTGTGCGCAGGTATGCAATGCCTTCCTTGTCGCAAAGGGTATTTACGTGTGTCAGGCACTAAACTGCTCGTGAGATAAAGATCCGGCTGTGCATAGAGTATTCGCCACTTTCGTGTGGGGGTATCAATGTAAACCAACGCGCAGAAGTAATTTGTTTTCTCACTGCTGGATCTGGTGGGATAGTACCTTTGTTTGTACACTAACTTATGCGTCGGTTTGTAGTAGGGGCGTTGCTTAAAAATGTACCGTGCTTGTAATTAGCCAAGCCATTTTAAAAATACTGCTTTATTGTTAATTTCGAGGCTCTCACTTACTAATGTTTGAAGTTTGAGAAACAGGACGTAGAAGAAAACGTGCTCTATTTTCGGAAAAAGACGTAATTCTATTCCCATTCCGTTCTGTGCGAAAGGCGCTGAATTCCATTCCCATTCCATTCCTTTAAGCGCTGTCCCCATTCCATTCCGGGATCGGGAAAATACGGAATGATTCCGGAGTTATCGAATTCTGGTAGGGCAACACTGGTGGGAAGCATTAAAGCAGGGCTTAAAGTCTCCCTTCATTGGAGGGGGGCTCTCAGAGGGCGGCGACCTATATACGTACATACACACATAATACAGCCCCTCCTTAAGAAATGGAAGGGGGGCTGTGCCCCCCCCCCCCCGAACTCCCCCTGTTTTTAAGGCCTGCGTTAGAGCACATACTCTTTGCGCTATTAGCATTGTCTGATGACTGGATGTTATTTTCCTCTTTTATCACTATATTATGTTAACGCGATTCCTTGCCCGACACGACGCTTGTATAGAGTGTTTTTGTGAAGGAGTTACAAGCACCAGCGTGGCACTCTGGTAGAAGACCCGACTGCCACACAGAGGGCGCGGGTTAAAATCCCATCTGATCCTAGAAATTCGTTTCGCATTAAATTTTTTCCTCATATCACGCGATAGCGGTCACGGACACCGGCGGCGGCGGACAACTATGGTGCTAAAGTCAGCTGTTGTGATCTCATAACAGCTTTTGCTGTAACAAACTTCAGCGCCGACAACGCCCTCTCCACTTTTGTCTGCATGACAGGCGCGCGAAAGTCAACTTGCGTTAATATAAACATCTCTGGTTGCCACTGTTTTCGTTTTTCGCCCAATTTCCACATATTGGAATTCCTGCCTTAGGTATGCGCTAATACTGTACCCTGAGATATGCATAACTGCTCACGTTGCATGAGCTCAGTTGTTCCGGATTGCGATGTTTTCTCGTGAACCGAAAAACAATTGAAAAAATTTCGGTTTCACTCTGGAACGAAATAATAGATAAAGCTTCGGTTACGTTTTCGTTCGGGTCAAAAATATCATTTTTTGTTCGTTTTTCGTTTTCGGTTTTCGTTCCGTTCCGACACCCTATTAACGTCCTCTAAAGTCAACACTCCTGAATTCACAGGAAGCGGCCCATGCGACAAGCCTAGGTGTAAACTCTGTCCAATGATGATCAAAGTGTCTACCGTCACTAGTACCGCGTCATCATTTCCTTATCAGAAAATAGACAACTTCAACTGTGATAGTGCAAACATCATATACCTTCTCGAATGTACCTTATGCCATGCCCAGTACATTGGCCAAAGTGAGACTGCGTTCAGAATGAGAATAAACAACCACAGAGCACAGGTGAAGTCCCTGCCACACCTTCCTATATCCAAACATGTTAATAATCTTGGCCACCCCTTCCACACATTGTCTGCTGTGGTACTTCAATCCAATTTCAAAACACACTATGACCGGGAGGCTCGTGAATCGAGCACGATATTACGGTCCCCATAAGGTTTTTTGCAGACGATTGCGTAATGTATAAAACAGTCAAATCTCCTGCAGTTATGTTTAAAGAGTGTTTAAGGTTGTCAAAATCCCAATGTCGTTGCATAAACATACCAAATCAATGAATTTAGATTCTTATTCACTCATCCGCACTAGCTGTGCACTTTATCGGCAAGTCACCATATTCTGGATGCCGGGGTAGAGAGGCATTGAGGGACCCGCAATAATTCTGAAGCTCTTTGTGCGTAAAAAGCTAACGTGTCCTTGACAACGCCTGTGGCAATCATTTTTGCTTACATAGTAGCCTCGTTTTATCGCAACTACCTGACGCCTATACACTCCCATGTCTAAAGTTTCATGCGTCACAGTATGCCTAACAGTTGTGCACCATTGCTTGGCGCTATTCGATCATAATTGTCGCTTGATCCGTAAAACGACACGCATCATGAATAATGAACTGTTGCGATTCTTATCACATATAATCGCTTTTTTTCCGGGAAATATAAAGAAAGCGCACAAAAGTTGCCTTAACCAGTTGCTGCATCCTCCTAGCACGATCGCATACTGACGTTTTCTGATTCCTGCAAGTCTGCGTGGAAGCTGTCGTGCGACTAAAATTGAAACGTTGCAGCCGTTCCACCCTCAAACGCCGAGTCCAATACAGAACAATCTCATTTGTCAGATACACACCAATAAACTGCTTACACGGCTTCGCTTTCAAAATTCAGTTTTTTTTTCAAATTATTTTATTGTTCTGCCTTGTAGAGGTACAGACAGAGGAGCTGTCAGAAACAGCTTGACTGAGGCGCGGCGCCCGTTTGCTTGGCTTCACAACAAGGCTCATGAAACAACAGCACTGAAAATGTAACGTCAAAAATACTATAATCGACAAATGCAACAGAGAAACGAAAAGAGATTATGCAATAGATAATATTCCCATTGGATACACACAGGCATGGCTACAAAAAAAAAAAAGAAAGAAAGAACGGAATCTACATGTTAACATACATAGCACACATAGTAGTGTTTGACGAACTGAAGCGATCAAAATTATTATGCACGTACGAATTTAAAAGGCAAGGAAGAGTGAACTGCAGACGTGCTCTACCTGAATTTATTCTGGGTGTCGGCACAACTCAAGTCCGTGCATGCTTTGTCATATATGCTGCTTCTAGGGCATGCAAATCAGCAACGTACCGTCAGTGGTTTATGTTTTTTCGAGTTTATAGTTTAAACCTGACACTCAAGCGGTATTTGTACAGGTTCTGGTTCGTTAATTCGCTACTTTGAAAAAAAGAGATCCGCACTCGGTGAGTCCCAGGGTACATTATGAACATGACGAAGGAATCTCTTTTGCCCCAGACTAAGTGGCAGTAGTTTAAGTAGGAGTGAAAAAGGGAATTGTAGAGCAGTATCTTTATTGGTTTTGGAAGAACGTATTTGAGCCTGCTTTGGACCCCGGTTATTTGAGCCAGTTTTGTTGAAATGTGGTCCGCGTGCTGTTCCCAAAATATAGAGGAAGAAAAAACCACTCCGAGGCACTTAAATGGTTCAACCATATCTATACGTCGTGAGTTCAGCTTAATGTCGAGGGAAAAAAGAACTGGTTTATTTTTTGGCGTGGAATACGACAGCTTGTACTTTCTTCTCATTAGTATGCATGTACTTGGATTCTGACCATTTATAGCTCACTCATGGTGTCATTGCAATCCCGAACAAGGAGATCAAAATGATTTCCAGTAAAAAAAGATGCTAATATCATGAGCATACATGATAACTTTAGCAGTAGTGTTCATATTGCAAATGTCGTTAAGATACATATTAAAGAGCAATGGTCCTAATATACTGCCCTGTGGAACGCCAGAAGTAACAGACTTTAGTTCAGATTTTATGTTGTCTATGCAAACAGCCTGTTTTCTGTGCGGTAGGTATGATTTCAGGAGCATTTGAGCCTGTCCGCGAATACCACAACACTCTAAGTTTTTAAGGAGTACAGTGTGGTTCACAAGATCAAACGCCTTCGAAAAATCCACGAAGATACCACAAACGAAGGCCTTCTTTTCAAACTGTGTTAATATATATTCATTTTCTTCCATTAGTGCCATATCAGCAGATGTATTTTTACAGAACCCAAATTGATTCGGTGATAGTAGGCCATGCTTATCAATAAAATCAGACAACCTACTATATAGCGCTTTCTCAAAAGCTTTCGAGAATATTAAGTATGGATACTGGTCTATAATTTCCTAAATCATTGCGATCTCCTTTCTTAGAGATAACAGTTACTTTCGCAGGTTGCATTTTTCTAAGATATGTACTTGTATCTAAGCACAGGTTAAATATGTCTACAAGAACAGGCGCAATGATGGCTGCAGCATGCTTCACAGGTCTTACCTGAATGCCATCTATATCATAGTTATGACTGTTTTAAGGTTTTTTTATTACTGCTATAACTTCTTCTGTTGTGACTGGGCTCAGAGATATTGTGTCATTATTAAATGAATTATTGTATTTATTGGAATACTCTGACGGGTTGTTATGGGCGAGAGTTGTAAAAAAGTTGTTAAACGCTTCTGCCAGCTCTACTCCAGATTTCATTTAGCTTTAGCATATGTGGAGAGGCTTGTGGCTGCTCACGTCTAAGTAAGGTATTCAATCTTGATCACAGTAAATCATGGCGACCATTTTTAACTTCAAGAAATGTAGAGTAGTATTCTGCACGTGTTGGCGCAGTTTTTTTGTTAGCCTATTCCTGTATTGCTTGAATACTGAGGTCATCTGCAGAACGCGCATTTAAGAATATTTTGAACAGCTTGTCTCTCCTTTTAATTTCTTGACGTAGCTCAATAGTTACCCAAGGTTTGCGAGTTTTGCGTTTTGATCCGCGCACTTTTAATGGGAAGCAGGAATGGTAAAGCTGCTTAAATACATAGAAAAACTTCTCGTAGGCCTCATTTGCATCATTTGAAATGCCGATATTATCCACTGAACTTGTGTTATTGAGATGTAAATAAAGTCATGGTTTGGTTGGCTATACGCTCATATGTAGCTTTTTCTTGCCGGTACTCGGTTCTTATTTATACTTAAGGAGACTGGAAGGTGATCACTGATCGCGCACGATATTACACCTGTTTCAGCTATTGCTTCGGATGAGTTTGTAATGAGCAGATCGAGAAGAGACACACTTTCTTTTGTAACCCTTGCTGGCATTTTACCACGGTTAACGAATCCGTTCGAAGTCAGAGTTGTGTTGAATTCCCTAGCAAAAAATTATCCTTCAACAAATCAATAATAAAATCCCCTCCAGCTATAAATGCGTACTTACTGTCTGTTATAAATGAAAGAAAGTTATCGTAAAACTTGACCACATTTCCCTTAGGAGGACTATAGCACACCGAAAACACGAACCTGCCAGTGCAGACTGATATGATTTCAAAATGATCCGTAATTAGAGAGTACGAGTCCAGCTTATCGCATTCAATATTGTGAGACACCAGCAAAGCAACTCCACCTCCACGCAGGCTCGAGCGGTTCAGATATGTTTTATAATGGGTCATCATAAAAATGTCAAAATCATTGGTACTCCAAGTTTCCGTGAGCATGACCAAAGAAAACGTAACTGAAAATTCACCAAAAATTCCTCCAAACACATTGTCTTCTTTTTTACAGAGCGTGCACTTAAGTAAATAGCGTTAAGCGATGCCGACGCCGCATATGAAGTAATTTGGTTTAAGTTCACTCGGGATATAATGACGCGTCTGCTCTATCCTGATTACATTCGAATAGAAAACAAACCATTCGACGGACATGCATCTACGCAAATAGAGTGTCATGGGGGTTCTCCTGGATGGCCGTATTTTTTTCCTTAGTTATCCGTGCTTAGGCAACATATGCCCACATTACATAGCAACAATCCCAGCATTCATGCGTAAATTTACGCTTGTATTTCATTCTTTAGTGAGTAAGTGTTGTGACCAAATAGGTGCTGTTCTGAAAGATCTCTATCAAGAACATCGCGTGCGCAGCGTCTTTTTGACGCGCAAGCCATTACCATGAATGAAATAACCGTCATCGCCGTCATCAAGCTTACGCGTAATCCCCCTGCACTGTGCTTAACCATATTTCATTTATTCGTGTCGTCTTAAAGCGCGAAAGCTCGTCGCCAGTCAGCCACTCCCTGTGGGGAAGCAGTTCTGCCTGCCCAAAGACAAACTGTGTTTATTGTCCTTGTTGCCCAGGTTCATTCGGCGTTTTTCATATTTTCGGGCCAATCGTAAGCACTGCGGGTATTTCGAATGTCCTGTGGGTGCGCTGATTGCTTTCAGGCCGTAGGCATTGGCGGCCCACTGTGGCAAATGTGCCGTCTCAGCCTGCAGGCTTGTCTTGTAGAGGAAGCACGGAGAAGGGACGACGCGTCCGTTCGCTTGCATGCCTTGCTGCAATTGAGCTTGACGCCTCTCCAGCGCAGGCACGTGGACACTTGGGAGCAAAACGACAGCGGTCGGTAGATTCGGGCGCCCCTTGTTATCATCGCCGACGATGTCCCGACTGACCGTCTAGGAAGATAGCCGGCTGTAAAAGTTATTGGACCCGCCCTAAAAGAAAATGCCTGCCTGTTTTGCCGGCACTGTAGCGACCCGTAGCTTTCTTTTTTTCGGCTTAGTGCTCGTGTTTTTTCCGCCGTACGAAGAATAGCATCCCCTACTGTGCGGTGTCACGGTCGTATAAGCCAGCCCTCGACGATCATATACGCGTAAATGTCGCGGTGCGGTCACATGCGCCAATCCCGGTAGTATTGCCGGGGCAACGTACTGATGCTGCGAAAAGCTCACGGAGACCCAATGAGACAGCGCTACAGCGCTTGCTGAGGAAGAAACGCGGTGATCTCGTCGGCGCGATAACTGGCGAGAAGGGGTCATGAGTGACGTCGCCGATGGACATGGCGTGTATTTATGAATGGCGTCGTCCACCCGTCCGGCACTCAGCCGCTCAGCCAGAGACAGTTCACACCAGGATACTGAAGGCACCGCCTGGTAAGCATCCATTGAATAGTCAGTGTTTCATCCATATGCATAAGGACTTGGCTCCTTCTATCAGAGATTCGATTTCTGTGACGCCTTTCACTCTCGAACAAGGCATCGATAAGTGACTCGCGAGCAACCCTGAGGCGGAAATTTGTGATCATGCCACTTGGACACAAACTAATTGCTGCCTTGACACAGAGTGAGGCGTAAAACTGCAGACGTTGTTGCCTCGACAAGGACATCAAGTATGGCGGGAAAAGCTGAATGAATTAATAGTGATAAGATATCATGTGTGGAGCATGCAAGTTTTCGTCATGTATGCAGCATGAGCGCTTGAATATGCAATACCACGAAATGTATCTAGTTTTCCCGTGTTTTTTTTTTTTACAACGAACAAGTATATAGATTAGTTCTGAAGTGTTTGCTTAATCATTCTGGAATGCCACCGTGGTGCAGTGGCTATGTAGCTTTGCTGCTGAGAATTAGGTGGCTGGTTTGTTTCGTAGCAGTGGCGGGGACATTTTTGTGTTATGTCGACGCTTACGCTGAGTTGGAGGCTGAGCCTTCAGATCCGCACTTCCGGTTATGCAGCAACGTAAAAAAATATAGCGAATAGCGTCAGAGCATTCTTACGCAATATGACAAGTCGTACGGCCCTCCTTCTATGTTCTATGCTCAAAGTGTCAACAGGAGGAAAAAGGCAAACGTCTAACTGGTACTCGGCCTTATAGCACATTACACGCAGTCGCCGTTCGGGTACAGACTATATGTTATTGCTTAAACAGTAGCTAAAAGATTAGGTAACCGTTAGCATTGCATTGTACGCGTAACCAAGCCGAAAGACACGTATAATGTTAATTCATTGCTGCTTTCTGAGAGCTAGGTGGTGTTGACTGCTCTTAAGAATAGGAGCAAACGCGTGTTACCGTTCTGCGCTTGCGTTGTGCAGACTAACGGCCTTGGGATGGTCTCGCTGAAACAACCAGGAAGAGCGCCCACGACTAGCACCGCAATAATGCGTAATTATCGTAATATAATCGACAGCGCAACGGGTTAAACACGGACAAAAAGAAGAAAAGGACACGATGAACATCCACCAACTAACCCAACTCATGATCCTGCTTCAGCAATGCGTAATTAGGCGAAGAGCGTAGAAATCGGAATTGTAGGGCTATTCTTACTTCATTAGAAGCAAATCCATGAATATATTATTGCCTAAGAAATTATGCCTTCAATATGCGTCAAATAATGCACCTTGCAGAAGTGCTGTTTTTTTCGCAATTTATTAACTTTTATTCTTGGGTGTCCCTTGTACCAATGCATTGCTGTAGATGCGGCAACATGCGCATTGCACAGAAGTGATGATAAATCAACAAGCAGAAAAGGTTGATGGGGCCGCATTAGTAAGACGAGTTGGTTCAGTATACTAAGGCATAATATGCGCTTACAACTGTTATGACATGAACTATGACAGAGGATACTTGAAAAGCGCAAACGACGAAGAGGAAACACATACAACAGGACGGGCGCTTTGCTTACAACTGGCCTTCATTCGAAACGAACACCGTGATAAACCCGAGCATCAAGCAACATATGCACACATCATCACAGAAGAGGTTGCGTGGGTCAATCTTCAAACATTAAATTTGAAATGAAATCTATGGAGTATCAAGTTGCGTGAAAAAAATAAGCCACTTTATTTTATTTTAGCACCAAAGATGGGCAGCTGACACACTTATCAGCTGCGTTCTTTATCAAGTCTCAAGAACTTGGCGTTCTGTTTTTGAACTGCCTCTCTTAAGGAATGTGGTGTTGGGAAATAAAGGAGTACAAGCACATTTTTCGCAATGTTCTTCCAAGTGGCTACCAAATCCCTTCCTCACATCATTATTGGGCTGTCTCGCCCTGTCGTTGAAGCACTCGCTAGACTCTCCAATATAGATGCGTCCACAACTCAGAGGTATTTGGTACTCTACACAACTTGTATGCCGATCATTCGTATATTTAGGTATGTTGATAACTACTTAATAGTCCTAAAAAGATCACCCGGCCTTTGCCTTGACGAGGCAGTAGCGGTCTGTCTCACATTTTTCACCAACCATTCTGATGGGCTCAGGTTCACATCTGACCTGCCGAGTGAAAATTCCATCCGGTTTCTAGACCTCAAGATTATTTTTTCATACCTGTTGGAGATATAACCCTAGGTCAAAGAAAAGTGTTTTGCCACTCGACCGCGCCCACTTCAAGCTTACACAAACACGCATTCTTCTCTTCTCAATGCTTTGCGGAAATCATGCGTTCACCAGATGGAGCTGAGCGCGCTTCGAGGCAGGGAAGCAGGGTAATGTCGTCGAATCCGTAGCGAGACATTGCTTACGAAACCAAAAGAGGGCGCAACAAAGATCGTGACAAAAGACCAGTGCATGCAATTCCATACCTGCATAAAGCACCTCATAACTTCAAGAAGGTCGCTTGACTGACATAACTCAATTTAGTTTTTTCAGCACCTTGCAGACTATCAGCTATCTGCAACCTTGAAATGACCAAAAAACGCGTGCAATGTCTACGGTGTGCACCGCTAATGTAGCGTACCAAGTACATCCGCGTTGCGGGCGCGTCTATATTGGACAGACTAGCGAGTGCTTGAACGACAGGGCGGGACAGCACAATAATGATGCGAGGAAGGGATTTGGTAGCCACTTGGAAGAACATTGCAAAAAATGTGCATGTATCCTTTATTTCCTAACACCACATTTCTTAAGGGACCGAACCTGAAACCTTCGAGCAACGCGCCCGATACTCTACCAATTGAGCTACGGCGGCGGTGGTCCTCCCGTCCACTTTATTGTGTATATCTGTGCAATTAAACCTGGCACTGCTAGCCAGTGCCGCCCGTAGCCATGACGGCGAGTGTGGAACACGTTTTTTTCCTGCTACAGCAAACGATCGCCGCCGTAGTTCAATTGGTAGAGGGTCGGACGCGTTGTTCGAAGGTTACAGGTTCGGTACTTGCCGGTGGCAAGTTGTATTTTTTATGCACTTCAATTTTTTTTTCCATTTATGTAATAATTAACACAATGTCACCTATATTTTCCTTGGCTATATTGTCTGTAAGTTCTGTGACAGGAAAAAACACAATCAGTACACACATCGGGGAACAAGATGTCGCTGTAACATTGCCAAATCACGGTTATGAAAGATACATAATTTCATTTTTGCGAAGCTACGCTGACACAACAGTCTCCACTTTTCTGGATGCAAAAAGCTTCAAAGATTTCACTGGCGTTGCTCAGCATAGGTGCCTAGTACTTCACAATAATTAAAAACTGGTTCGCAATGTTTGTGTCCTCTCGTCTTCGTCCTGTTCTAGCACTGTTTCTTCGTTCAAAAATTAAGTGACATCTTCGGTATTTTCATCAACATAATAATTGGCCGCAATATTTTTCTGGTCAACAAGGAAAGCCCGTGGAATGTATGAAATAGGACGTGACTACGCTTCCTGCCCCATAAGAAATCGACGTCCTCAAGTAAGCTTACTGCAAGCAACCGCTTTGCCTGTTGTCCACCGCCAGTGACAGCGTTCCTTATATTAGTGAGTAATAGCTAAGCGGCTCAGCGGACCAGCGGGCCCAGCGGAAGAGCGGAGAGATCAGCGGAGCGCGAGAAGAAAGGAAGAGTAATAGCTAAGCGGCCTAGCGTCGCCCCGCTCGTTGAACGTAGAACGCACCTTGCGTTCCGCTGTGGAGTCATTTGAGCGTAGCGTGAAGGTGCGTCCACTTGGTTTCGCCGTCGTTTTGCAGCCAAGCTGACCGCGTCTCGACAAGACGCGCTTGCGAAAAACGCGAAATGTATGCAGTTCTCTGCACGTCTGTGAACACGCGATCAAATGTAATCTGTACGGAAAAGATGTCAAAGTAGAACCTATACTTTCTCAAGTTTCTTGTGTCTTCTTGTCTCCAATTTCGAAATAAAAGATCAACACGAGCTTTCGATGATTTGAATCCACTTTAGGTCATCTCCAAATGCCCTCGTCTTCAAAGGTCTTCTTATGTTGAAAATCAGCGCCGGGACTTTTTCGCCTGGAGCAGAGCGAGCGCTATGTTGGCGGGTATCGCCGACAACATGCCGCTGCCGCTTGTGTTGGGGGTAGGTCTCTTGTCTCGCGAAAACGCTGGTCCGCTGGCCACGCTCCGCTGAGCAGAGGATACCAGCGGCTGAGCGGTCCGCTCCGTAAAAACGCTGATGGCCCCAGCGTGCCGCGCATGCGCAGTTGGCATCTCCGCTCGTCCGCTGGGCCCGCTGGCCCGCTGAGGCGCTTAGCTATTACTCTCTATTGACAGTCGTATGCGCCAATAACGTGTGTCGCAGTTCTGCAGAGATTCCTTCCCTTCATTTGTATAAGTATGAGCACCACTGAGCTGCAACGTCGCTGGCGACGCCATTAATCGCAGCAGCGCAATGACCCGCCACGGTGGTCTAATGGTTACGCTGTTCGACTGCTGACCCGGAGGTCGCGGGGTCAAATCCCTGCTGCGGCGGCCGCATTTCGATGGAAGCGAAATACTAGAGGCCCGTGTACTTAGGTTTAGGTGCACGGCAAAGAAAACCAGATGGTCAAAATTTCCGGAGTCCTCCACTACGGCGTAGCGCATAATCATACCGTGGTTTTGGGACGCAAAACCAAACAATTCCTAATTATGCCTCGCCGTCCATTCATAGCGTTGGGTATAACTGCCAACTGTTTTCCACGCCATAAATAAAGAAAAGGACTGTAATAAAGCCGCTGGAGAAATTGTGAAATTTTTCTCGACACCCATCGATATTAGCTATGATAATTGAGTGCCCTAATTACTTGTATTTGCGACGTACCTGAAGTAACCAGGACCCCCATTTTTTTCTGACTTCTCAAAGGAGAATTCAAAATACACGCGTTCACTACATCCATGTTCATGCTACTACGACCTGAGTGAGGGGTTTCTAAGTGTACACAATGCATTTGTGTTATCACCGCGACTGAGCGCACAATGTGCTTCCCTATTTCCGCAAACAAGATATCACTGTCGTTGCTTACATCTGTATAGCTGCCTGTCGTAAGATCATCGATACAAGAGGTTTCTTTCGTAAGAGGCGTTGTTCTGTGAAATGTTTCCCACCAAAATACACCATTTCACCATTTGCCGAAACATTGTTCGGGAGAAAAGAACTGCCTTTTTCCAATTTATTTTTCCCGGCAGCCTCGTAACAATTGAAACGCCCGTGAAAGGGACTCGTGCTGTTGTTCCAGCCTGCTTCCCATCGCAGCCTTTGCAAAATGCGGGCTTTCACGCGGAAAAGTGATGTACGAGCGAATCCTCTTACGAACCGCCGCAAGTCATTGCGATGAACAAAACACATGCACAAACGCTATGAGACCAACGAAAACAATCTGTGCCTGCATTTTCACGAAGGTACGCTGTTTTTCTTGTTGTTTTCTCTTCTTTGCAAAACGAGTCGGAAAACCAAGTGGTGTGCGAAAAGAAATTTTCAAGTTCCAAGACAATTCGAACACGTAAAACCCGTGCTAATGGAATCGAATATTTTTCGAATAATTTCGAATACGGGTAATACAGCTACTGATTCTTGCAAAGAGATTTCTTTTTCACCAACCAGATTACGAAGTAATCTAAACAAAAAATTATATTTCTACAACAGTATTGCTTGGCACTATCGCATATGCCGTTATTAGATGATATCTTGAAGGATGGATAGCTGCTGGATATGTGCTGGAAGCAGCGATGCCGTTGTGCATCACATCATTCCTCTGGACAACGAAAACAGCCCCACAAGACACCCCAGTGTTCGTGTGTTTTACATTGTCGCCATAGTTGAACCCTCTGCGCATGCTTTCTCAAGTGAGAAGATCAATGACAACTGATCAGCACGGTGTTCATCGCAGGTGCTTCATCTTAGGGAAACCCAGAATAATGCTGGGTTTCCTTACTTTTAGACATTTCTTCTTCAATCTCCAATCGCTTCCCAGTTGTTTCGGTAGTTCTCTCCGGTGTAATTACGGCACTCTAACGTAAAAACGTGCTCGGCTTTATACACAATGTCATGCTATGGCCACTGCACTCGAATACTGGCACATGTGCAAACGCGCAGTGGGGGCAAGCGCCAACTGAAACTCATCATTCTAACTATGCATCTAATTTTCCGAACTTTAACGCAGGTGTCACATAATCGCTGTTCATGTACCTATTATCTGCATTTCATTTAGGCATCTCTTGTTGATGCCTGCTTGTTAGAGAGGGCAAGGTTCATAAATCCAACGAAGTTCATACCAGTACACCACTCACAGATGTAGAGGGAGTACTGCGAGGGTAGAGCGACTGTGTTACTCTCGCCAGAGTTCTTTAACGCCGTGGGGGGGTAGCGGAGAGTTAGCCGCGAAACTTGCTCTTTCCTTGAAGGCAGAGTAAAAGAGACCGCGAACTCTCTGCTACTCCGACAGAGTTCCCTAATCCACGGAACTCCCGCCCCGACGTAGCGTGAACAGGGTCGGGAACTCCCTCCTAAGCAGACAGAGTACAAACTAGCGCGAGCTTCTGGCCGACGCCGCACAGCGATATATAACTGTCTCTTAACCATAATCCTCCGAGCGTAGACGCCACAGATATCACTTTATTGTGCAAGTTAATAGGATAGCTCTTCAGTAATAACAAAAGAAAGTGTTGTGATCGTAAACCTTTGGTTTCTGAAACGCCAACGATGAGGCATGCTTCGAAGCCTCGAACATCGGCAAACTTCTAACGCATCGCCAACTTAGTTTACGACACAAACTAATTGCCACTGGAATAAGGTAGACACTAAAGCATTATTGCAATAAAAAAGAGCCGTGAGAAAAAAAAAAAAAAAACGTCCGGCAGGAGGAATCGAACCTGCCACCATCAGATTCTCAGCCGAGGTCTCTACCACTACGCCACGCCCCAACGCAGCACTCTTGCCGTAAAAAGACTAGTCAAGACAGAGCTCACCGCTCGACTTCATCTTTACGGGTCGCATACTGAAGATAGACGCGATCTTCCTTTTCAAATAAAATTCGCGTCTTCATAACACACAAAACAGCTGACGACCACGAATGACATTCAATAACCTGTATTTTCTCGCGCTATCGACGATACACCCGCACAGCGCCCGTGTCAGTGTACTGATTTGCATCTGAATCGATAGGTGCAACTACATACATAACCGATCGCCAAGCACCAAATTGAACGTGCAAGAAAGTATGCCATCATGTTAGTTCAACAAGGCGTACTAATTGACAAGTCTGTGTCTGCGAAGTGCCGGCGAGTGCGCCCGGCGGCTTTCGGTGGCTGCCGGGGTGCGTTTGCTGAAAGCGGCGTCGTAACGATGCCCATCGCTTCTTGTACGAACACCGTACGCAAGAAAAAATGGTTCATTCAGGTTAACCGATACTAAAGCTCTACTGTACACTCATTTTTACACGTCGGAATTGCGTATCCTTAAACCCAGAAGCGCCGACAGCATGTACACACGGACTCGGCAGGTGCGCTAGGCCTACCTTCGCTGGGAGTCGTACGGGTCATATTGAGTGCGACCGATCTCGGCGCAAGTGGCTGACGAAGGTTGAAGAATGCGCATTTTATCGTCGAAAGCTTTGAATGCATTAAAATGCAACCGAGGTTGAGCGAAAGTGCGAGAATCGCCAGAGATGCGCTTGCATTGTGGTGATGTTGACCGGCGTTGCTTTTCTGGCGTACGTGCCGCGCCTGCCGCGGCACCGCATGTCCGATCGGACGCCAGATCGTAACGTCGTAAAGTATTCATCAGCCAGCCCTGGTAAAAGATCGCCGCAAGTGTATTTGTAAGCGCGTGACTACAACTCTCAGATTTGGGCATGAGCGGCTGTACGGCATTGAGCCGATATCATAGAGTCCCAGCTGATATTTGGAATTTACGAATGAAAACAGTGTTGAATATTATGCTGTTTTATAGTAAAAGGTCGATGTGCCAACAGTATCCCAATAGATCATTAGATATTTACACGTGTTCCATGTATATTTGCTGTGTAAATACGCACAGCAGAGCTGTTGCCACTGGCACTGGAAGGGGGGCCAGACATCATGGATATATATACCGGTTACCGGGTGTATGGTTGTGTGCAGCGCCAGTAGTGCATATGTTCAGTGTTGCTGTGTTGTGTATGAATGAGTGTGCGGATGTGAGTTCTGTGTATGTGTGAGGTAAGCTTGAGGCATTTCAGCCAGGTTCACTGTTACATTGTAGAAAACGTACGAAGGATTTCTTTTTTTTTCCCTTTTTTTAAACGTTAGTCCTAGCAGCAAGAGTGATTCTACTCTTGGAGGGAGTTCATGCACTCTAGCCCAACCAGCATTGTAAAACTCTGCGAGGGAGTAGCGCAATTCCAGCCGAGAGTCTATGTACTCCATTTCAAAAGCGTGACTTTACTCTGGCGAGGGAGCTTGTTCACTCTCGGTTCAGCCAGAGTACCAGAACTCTGTCGAGAGAGCATGCCTACTCTGTGCAGCAGAGAGTTCCCAGCACTCCTGAAAAGGGAGTGAAATATGGGACAAGCGTTTACTCTCGCAAAGAGAGTTGCTAGCACTCTCTTGCCGCTGTGAGTGTAGGGACAGTGTGGCTCTTTGGCATTGTGGCACTTCTGACATCACGCGTTTGTCTACAATGTCTACTGATAACCACATAGATGTATGTAGAGTGTGTGTTTCATAAAGTGCAATTTTATTGATCTGGTATTCTGTTTATTTGCTAGTGTCGAAATAATCGCCGAAGAGGTTAATTCAGAACACTCAACTGCATGAGCTTTTATTTTTTCATTAGCGAGTGAAGTATTTAGGAGGAGTATGGAGTATGGAGTTCTCCTGAGATGATTTTTTCCATGAGATCTGCAATGAATCGAAATATTTCTAGCCTTCACAAGAGCCCCATAGTAATATTTCGGTGCTTGAATGTTATTGCAATATGCTTCTGTAGTGCACTCCAGGATGTGTGAATTCGCTGCTCCAGAGTCTCCCAGATGCCAAAATATCTACTCCAAAGTGCTCCAAGATGAAAATTTTGCTGCTCCAAAGTGCTCCAATACGGAAATTTTGCTGCTCCAACAATTGCTCCAAATCAGAAGTCCTCGGTAGCATCACTGGTAAAGGCTTAAACATATATGAGCTCAAAGTAAGTAACATAAGTTGACCCACTGGATTCAGAACCTCAGGCACGACAATGCTATATATTATTTTCACTGCCACTTGCCTAATAAAGTAGGCAAAATACATGCGTCTTTGCAATTACAGCAGACTTGTGATGCACAACTAAAAGAATGAAAATTGAGTGCTAAACTAAACACACCAAGGTGAACCATTACTGATTCACGAGCAGGTAGCTTCACACTCGGGGGGGAGAGAGACATGCTCTTTATTAGAAATACAGAAATTTTTGCCGGCGTCAGTATACCGCTGGCATGCTACTCTGTGTAGGGATGGGGAATAGGATTGACAGATTAAAGAAGAGAGGGGAGGAAATAATAATAGAAAGAATATAAAAAAATGAAATTAGCAAGTGAACCTGATAGAAATATTTACAAGGAGGGTGTCAGGTAAGATAAGGCTTTGTTATGTGAAATATCCAACCATTAAAGCTTTTCGACTAGGCCAATATTTGATAGATAATTAAACAGTGCCTGTAAAACCCGTCGCTGCTTTGAAGGGCTGGGCACTGAGCCTAATAAGTTCTGTAATGTTAACTGATCGTGACAGATCATGTCCATTTGTCGCTCAAGCAAATGTCTCTCAGCGCGATACGCGGAACATTCCAGTAATATGTGCTCCACAGTCTCTATGCTGCCACAGTTTACACAGCAAGGGACAGTGGTGTGCCCTATGCGGTACAAATAACTGTTCGTGTATGCCACATTCAGTCGAGACGATGGTACAGCGGCTCAAGTCGGCGAGGAAGTGTAGGGGAAAATTTTCACTCTCACTTGTGGGTCAGTGCATCGCAGACAGTTATCTTGGTGGAGCGGCAGATTCCAGAGGCGTTCCTTTTTCTTGAGAGGCATATTTTCTTGCGAACTCGAGGCGTCGACTTTAGTAAAAAAATATTTTCTGAAATTCCGGTAGTGGAGTCCTTTTCGGGCTGCTTCATCCGCTTTTTCGTTTCCTGAAATACCAGCATGGCCAGGTATCCATTGGAATTTAATGTCCTGCAATCTTAGCCTTGTGATGAAGATAGGCGATATCAGATGCTACACTTTGGTGATTACCATGCTTATACCTGTTCCACATACTTTGTAGGGCTGCTTTAGAATCTGTAAAGATCACCCATTTTTTTGGCAGCTGTTGTCGTAGTATAAACACTCGGGTGCCTCGTGAAACAGTATGCTGTGACAAGACACTCTGTCGAACAGAATGGTGACCCGTTGTTTCAGGAGGCATTGCCCGTGGTGTTCAGTGTCTCAGTGAATTGCATTCAGCAGTACGACGATACCTGTTTTCTTCTGTTTTGCTGACACCCCGTCAACCAAATATTCGCGATCAAATCATTATTCGCAAAATTGCAGAGTATAATTTTCCCGCACAAAGCACTACTGCCAAAGAATTCAACTCCAGCACTTGTCAAATGGGTGCCGCAGTAGTGCCACCGTCGGACTACCGAGGGGGGGCCGGGCCCCTCCTTAAGAAATGGAGGGGGGGCCGGGCCCCCCGCCCCCCCTGACTTTAAGCCCTGGTTGTAAAGGAGTACGTCTACTTAGAACAGGTAGTAACCGCAGAGCCGAACCATGAGAGTGAAATAACTAGAAGAATAAGGATGGGATGGGGCTCATTCGGCAAGCATTATCAAATCATGAATGGTAGTCTACCACTATCCCTCAAGAGGAAGGTATATAACAGCTGCATCTTACCGGTACTTACCTACGGAGCAGAGACCTGGAGACTTACAAAGAGGGTTCAGCTTAAATTGAGGACGACGCAGCGAGCGATGGAAAGGAAAATGATAGGTGTAACCTTAAGAGACAGGAAGAGAGCAGAGTGGGTCAGGGAACAAACGGGGGTTAAGGATATGATAGTTGAAATAAAGAAGAAGAAATGGATATGGGCCGGGCATGTAGCACGTCGGCAGGATAACCGGTGGTCATTAAAGGGACCGACAACTGCCCAGAACATGAAATGAGTTGACTCCACTCATGTAAAGATTGTCCGATGCACTGACTCAAACCAACCTTGTTTTTTTCGTGAGAGATGGGTTTATATTTTTATTCCTTAATAGAAAGTCGCGAAAAATGACCTGTGGCGCCTCTGGCGACA
>NC_051176.1:12604027-12671338 GCF_013339695.2 Rhipicephalus sanguineus | reverse complement strand
CTAGAGCAACACTGCAGGACTACGAAGTTTGCGGGATAAATCCGGTTGTTAATCGTGAGTCTCGCTGTGCAGATTGCACCCGGCGTTACTAAGTGACCTCCAGCTGTCCGGATTTCGGGGCCTTCCCAGGCTGTCCTAACATTCTTCAGCTTCGTGGCGAATGGTGCACTGATGACAGAATAGTCGCCGCCGGTGTCGACGAGAGCTGCGACGCTGTGGTCGTCGATAAGAACGTCGTGGTCGCTAGTTCGTCGTCTCGCGTTGCAGCTAGGTCATGGCGTCTGGTTAAGGCCACGTCGATTTGTTCCGCTGCTTCCCCGTTGCGTTGTCTGGCCTTCTTCGGGCCGCGAAGTTTTGACGCCAGGTCTCCATTCGTCTTGCGCCGTGTTATTTAGATTGAATGGCGGCGCCGTTGTCGGCGGCGGAGGATCATCGGTAATTCGTCTTACACCAACCGCACGTCCATCGGGTGCTGCCGCGACTGTCACGCGCTGTGGCTGTCATAACGTGTGGCGTCAACAGTAATAATAATTCTTGCGCTTTAACGTCCCAAAATCACGGTAAGATTATGAGGGACGCCTAGTGGAGGGCTCAGGAAATTTTTAATCTTCTGGGGCCCTATAACGTGTACATAAATGTGACGCTAACAGGAGTATCTAGCCTCGTAACCGCTTTCAACTTGGGCAGCTTTCCATTTCAACACAATCCCAACACTTCCTAGATTTTTGTAATTGTTTTAACTTCACCCAGGTTGTAACGAAACCAACAAGGGTAACTAATGAATCGTCTAATACATTAGACCTAGTTTTTTCAACACATCCAGACTTCATATCCCCAATTATCTATCTTCCTGGTCTGAGCGACCATCTGGTGTTACATTTCGACATCACCATGTCTTTTTCACGTGGAACTGAAGAAGACAAGTACATCCGAGACTACCGCAATGCAGATTTTGACGCCATTAACCAAGATATGTGCGCGTACTTAGACACATTTTGTTGCAATTTTGAAGAGAGAAGTGTACAAGAGAACTGGGATCTTTTCAAAAACTTAGTTACTAATCTCACCAATGCGCACATTCCCCTTCGACGCATACGGAACAACACAAAAAGACCGTGGTATAACACGCATCTCAAACGTTTGTCTAATAGAAAAAAGCGCCTTTTCCGCACAGCCAAGTTGCAAAATACTAGAGATTGCTGGGTAGCGTATCAAAATGCTGAGGCAGAATACGTGGAAGCTGTGCGTGCTGCTAAGAATCGTTTCCAAACGCATACGTTGCCTGAATTGTTATCAAGGAACCCCCGGCAATTTTGGAACGTTATCAATTCTAACCAAAATGCGGATTTATCAATCAACGATGACTGGTGAGCCGCTACCAGCATCTGAATGTGCCGCGTTATTTAACAATATTTTTTCAGCCAATTTCTCGGGAAACACTGCTGCACCTGTTGACGCAGTTGTGTGCCGTGACTACCGCTCAATATTTCCTATCACTTTTGATTCTGCAGGAATTTCGAAGTTACTTGACACCTTAAAAACATCCTCATCATGTGGGACTGACGGTATCAACTCAAAGTTTCTCAAACAAACAAGCGCATATTCGTCTCTCTTCTTGTGTAAGATTTTCCAGCAGTCACTTGACCAAGCAACCTTGCCGCTGGACTGGAAGGTCGGTAAGGTTGTGCCGATACACAAGTCTGGTAATAAACACTCCGCTCTTAACTATCGGCCCATTTCACTAACGAGCATTCCGTGTAAACTAATGGAACATGTACTGCACTCACATATTGCGAAATTTTTAGAATCGAATTCATTTTTTACATCGGCCCAACACGGTTTTAGGCGTACGTTTTCCTGTGAAACCCAGTTGCTTCTTTTCACTCATCACCTGCATATCATTCTTGATAAACAATCTCTAATTGACAGCATTTTCCTGGAATTTGCAAAAGCATTTGAAAAAGTCAATCACGCTTTACTAATGCATAAGCTCTCCTCTCTCAACCTTGACTCGAATGTACTGGCATGGCTCGACTACTTTCTAACAAACCGTCTTCAGTACGTCACTGTTAACGGTCATGACTCGCCGGAAATAAGTGTAACATCGGGTGTACCGCAGGGCTCAGTTCTGGGACCTCTGCTGTTTTTAATATATATTAATGACCTCCCTGACTGCGTTTCTTCATCCGTTCATTTATATGCCGACCACTGTGTGCTTTACAGAGAAATACGTACCGATGATGATAGGAACATCTTGCAGACAGACTTAAATAACATTAGGAATTGGTGCGATAAATGGCTTATGAAATTAAATCCCAAAAAATGCAAGCTAATGACCGTCTCCCGCCAGTTTAATAACTCCTCAACATACAAACTGGGTGATGTTTATCTTGACCACGTGTCGTCATACCGGTACTTAGGCGTTACCATTTCTTTAAATCTAACATGGAATGCCCATATTAACGTCATCACGAACAATGCTAACCGTACATTGGGATACATACGTCGAAATTTTAGCAACGCCCCACTTTCCTTGAAGATGTTTCTTTATAAAACCCTCGTGCGCTCGAAATTGGAGTACGCTGCTGCAATCTGGAACCCTCACCACGAAAACTTGATTAGGCACCTTGAGCTAATTCAAAATAACGCTGCACGTTTTATTCTATCGGATTATCACCGTACATCAAGCGTAACAGCAATGAAGCACCATTTGTCACTGCCACCTCTATCACTGCGTCGCAAGTACTTCCGCCTTTGCCTTTTCCATAAGACCTACCATCATCCATCACTGCGTAATGAGCTCATTACGCCTCCCACATATCACTCCTCTCGGATCGACCACGAACACAAGGTTAAAGGTACTTTCTGTTACACAAACACATTTTCTTGCTCCTTCATACCGGTCACATCAAACGATTGGAATCAGCTACCAGGTGACATCGTTTCCATCTCTGATCACTCCCTCTTTCGTCATTCTTTATCAGCTCACCTACTTCGCGATAGCTCTCCTTAGTCATCCGATCTATTCCCCCTCCCTACGAATTTCTGTCTCCACGTGTCAAGATGCCGGCGTTTTCCAGTGGATTCTTGATTTTTTGTGTGTGCGTGTCATTTCTCTTACTTTTACACTTTCTTGCTAGTACTGTATAATCTTACCACATTCACTATTTGCTTTTTGTGATTTCCTTATTTTTGCGGTTCACTTTTGTTGCGTTTCATTGAGTAGAGATGTTATTTGCTTTAGTCTTGTTCATGTATAAAATAGCACGCTTTTTTCGTTGTTTTGTATTTTTCATGTTGTAACCCACTCCCCTCTGTAAAGCTTCGGCGATTGAGGGTAACAAAATAAATAAATAAATATACGTCTATGTACGGCCTCACACCAGTACACGTCTGCAGCAATGTATTAACTGCAATGCCAGCTGCCGAAGTGGACGTCCCAATCGTCCTTTCCTTTCTGCTCTACTGCATTATATGGAGCGAGTCTGCCCCGGGTGCTGGGATTAGTTGGCTCGGTAAGGTCGTTTGCCTGGGCATGGAACGCAACTCGTAGTGGCGCTGGACACATTCTTGTAAAGGCTCCTTCCTAGTTTCAAGCTGGAAAATCTTGTCCACATAAGAAATTTCGTTCAGATCAGAAATGTTGTTCAAATTAAATAGGTGTTGACCATATATCAATGCTTTCGGCAAACGATGTCTCTAATCATATCTGAGTTTCTATAAATCGACTAAATGAACGGAGGCGAGGGATGGCATCGTCACAACTTCCACTTATTTGGACGGATAGTCCACAGCTACAATTATATAGCGGTTTAGAGCTCTCGTGGTTGGTAGTGGCCCTATGTATATAGTCACTGCCTAGGAGCATGGATCGTTGGGCCACTGTGCCCTTCTTCGGGGTCATCACGAACGGCTTCTAGTATTTCTGTACGAACACATTTCGGAACGGCGAGGAGGTAACGTTCTTCCGAGGAGTCTTTGTGTCATTCATGATGGTATGGTACAGTATGTACATTATTGCGTATTACCCCGCCACGGTGGTCTAGTGGTTATGGCGCTCGACTGCTGACCCGAAGGCCGCGGGATCGAATACCGGCCGCGGTGACTGCATTTTCAATGGAGCCAAAAATGTTTGAGACCCGTTTACTTAGATAAAAGTACACGTTAAAGAATCCCAGGTGGTCGAATTTTCCGGAGGCTTCCACTACGGCGCCCCTCATAATCATATCCTAGTTTTGGGACGTTAAACCCTTGATATTATTATTAGTAATTGCGTATTGCAAACATCGGGTTTTATCTGCGCTCCTTATACAGGAGCGCAGTTACAAATCCAGTTACATCATATCCAGTTACAAAAAATAATATTCTTTAAAATGTGCGAGAGTTTAAGTAGTAGTTTAGGGTGCGACAGTTCATCGAACGCCTTGGTGAAATCTAGGAAAATAGCGTCGATTTGGGTGCGATTGTTGATCGCCGAAGCAGTCATGAATTACCTCAACTAGCTGTGTGACAGTGGAGGACCTATGCCTGAAACTATGTTGTGCCGGTGATAGAACTGAGTTGGCCTCCAAGAACTTCGTAACATGCTTGTATAATACGTGCTCCAGTAGTTTGCAACATGTGCAAGTGAGGGCTATGGGTCTGTAGTTGGTTATCAGGTGTTTATCACCTTGCTTATGTAGAGGTTTAATTATCGACGCCTTCCAGTCACCAGGTAAAGTACCACTAGACATAGAAGAGTTATAAATTAATGTAAGATACTTGGCGCACCAGAGCGCGTACCGCTTCAAAAACGCGTTGGGTATTTCATCTGGACAGGCCTTTTCTTTTCACTCAGGTCTAACAGTAAATTAAGTACCCTAGATTCCAATACTCCAGATTCCAATGATATGTGTGCAACATCATCTTTCAAACACTCTATCATTTTTGCACACCCGCTTCGGCGACGCCAAGCTGGCGGTGGCAGCCACATTTCGATAAGAACTAAATAAAAAAACTATCCTTATCTTCGTTTTTTACTCTCATTCCTAGCGTTCTCAAACTTCTCCAGTTTTAATTTGAGGGAACGCAAGGAGCAAACAAGCAACACCTAAGTGGTAGACCAAAGGAAATTCGGTTATGCAAACACAATATCCTGCTGTTACCCAAACATAATGGTTCATGATAGCTCAACAAAAAACTCTGAAAGCAGCATACTGCTCCATGTCCCACCGCTACGGGAGCGCAAAAACTAAACAAACAAACAAACAAATAAAAGAACAAAATTCCCTTCATGCATCGCAGGCGCGTCTATCACGGCCAGACATTTCGTGCGGAACTCTGCGAGCTCTCTGGCACGGCACGTCTAGAAAAACTTTCAATTCATTGCCAGTCGTCGCCGTCGAGATAACGCCGACACACAGCGCTCTCTTTTCTGCGCACTGCGGTGAAGCGACAGTCTCGGGGCATGTGTACCATTTCTTTTGATTATCTTTTATTTCGTGCTGCGTCACTGCATACGTCTTGGCGGGACTTTTGAATTCTTCAAGGTCGATACGCCAAGTGGTCTCGTACACGCGAACTAGGCCACTGATGTCCAGAAAAGCTGCATATGGTGAAATCTGGTGGAGGTGCTGGTACATTCATGTCCCAGACGCCCGCGAAAAGCAGTCAACCAAGCGGCAGTCGCGAAGAAAAGGACGTTAAAGTCATTTCAGATAATCGAGCTAGCCGTAGGCAGCAAGAGCTGCTCCAGAATACGGACTCTTACCCGATAAGCCAAAAGCCATGTCGACGAAGACAACAAGTACCATGACGGCCGCTCTGTCATCCGCGACAGTCTTGCTACAACAACCCACGGAACCGCCAACCTTCCACGGTATTCGAAGACACGGAAGGCTGGCTGGAAGCGTACGACTGCATCACCCTTTTCAATACCTGCAGCAATGTGCAGCATTGCTTTCCTTGGAAGACGCCGCTAGGACATGGCTCGAGAACGAAGAGCTAACCCTTGCAACATGGGGAAGTTTTTCGCTCCAGGTTTCTAGCCACCTTCACGAGCATCGTAAGGAGAGGCCCTACGCTCTGCTCGAAGAAATGAGCACACTGTTCCGCCAGGAAGACTCTGCTATGCGCGAACAGAACCAAGTTCGATTCCTCATGCGAAGAGTCAAGTAGGAGCTCTGCGAGGAGTCGAGCAGGCCAGAAACAGCCTTCATGCGACCACTTCTTAGCCGAAACAAGACCTGACGACCCGACGTAGCAGCATCGCAGCATGTCGACGCGGCCGTGATCCGACGCCACGACGTAACCATAACGCAAGACGACGAACCACCGACCTCGACTTGCTTATCGATGGTCACAACTTACCGCTCTGGTCGACACTGGTGCTGACTAGTTCGTTGTCAGTAGCTCGTTCGCCGCCAAGAAATTCAAGGCCGCTTGGGAAGGACTCGAAATCCGGAGAGCTGGCCGCCACCTAAAAACACCGACGGAGTCTGGATGGCGAGAATCACGATCGACGGCCACACTTATTGGGCGAGCTTCGTGGTCCTACAGCATTGTTCGAGGGACGCATGCATTTCCTAAATCAACACGGCGCACTTACTGACTTATAATCCGAGTCGATAACGCTGTCCACTGACAATGCCATACCACCGGATATGAAAATCGGTTACCATGTGCTGAATGTGATAGAAGAGCAGGCCACTGTACCCTCTCTCTCAAGCGTCAATATTTTCGTCGGTACCAAAAAACCACAGACTTGGCGTCATCGAGGGCGACCAGCACCTGCTACTCAACCGTCGTATTTGCGTGGTGAGAGGCGTAGCTGATCTGCATCATGGCAAAGCGAAGGTGCTGCTGTCATACTTCAACTCAGAATACAGGCACCTCTACATCAGTAAGACGGTCGCCTACACGGATGCATTCGTGGACGCCAGAAATACTTTTGCCCTCTTCAATGCTTCGACGAACTGAGGTCCCCAACCACATTTCAGCGTCAATCCGAGTCCTTCCGAAGCATAGGCAAGAACAGCTCAAAGCCCTCTTCTTTCTATTCAAGGACTGGTTCTCGTCGTCGTGAACAATTCAACAGAAAAAAGTTTACGAAATGCTAGGCTATGACATCATACGGCCGTTTAAGAGTCCGTGGACGCTTCATGTGGCGTTAGTGAAGAAGGATGGAACCGTACGTTTCGGCGTCGATTATCGTCGCCTGAAAAAAATCAGCAAGAAAGACGTGTATCCTATCCGACAGATACACGGCGGCCTGCATCGACTTGACAACGCGAACTACTTTTCACCAATAAACCTCCAGACAGGCTCTTAGCAAATCGAAATCAAGGACAGAAACCGACAGAAGACTGCCTCTATAACGCCAGACGGCCTCTTCGAATTCAAGGTCATGCCCTTTGGTCCTTGCTCGGCACCTGAGATTTTCCAATGCGTTATGGATACAGTACTGGGAGGACTGAAGTGACAGACTTGCCTCGTGTACTTCGACGACGTGATTGTGTTTGCTTCAAACCTCGACAAACTGCTCCGGTGCCTTTACGCTGTACTTCAGGCACTCAAGACCTCCGGCCTCACCACGAAGCCTGAAAAGCGCCGCTTTGCGTACGAGCAGGTCTCGTACTTGCGTCACGTGATGAGCAAGTCTGGAGTGCGCCCCGGCCAACGGAGATTAGTTGTCTTGGCTGCCTTCCCGCCACCCACTGACAAAATGGCCGTACGCCGATGTATCGGCTTGTGCGCCTATTACAGACGCTTCGTCAAAGAATTTTCACACATCGCCGAGCCACTAACGAAACTCATGAAGACCGACGCCGAATTGAAGCGTGAAACTGCGCAAGTCTAAGCATTTCAATAAGGTCAGAGCGGTCCTGGCAGCCGTACTTTACGTCTGTAAAACCGTTCATTTACGTCATTTCAGGCACCTTTGGACGAGCCCTAGTTGAAGAAGTGTGGGTTTCTGCCTGGACGCTCCTCGGTGAAGCGAAGATTCCTTCGAGCTTTGGACTGAGCCAGCAGGGCTTCATCGGACGCATGCGCATCCTGACAGACACCATGCTCAACGAACAAGCAAGATTACATCACCGTTACGGAGTTCAACGAGGGGCGGTATCATTGTCGCCTATATTAGAAACCATGCAGCTGGCTTCTCCACATCAGTGCGGTTCTGGCAGCCGTACTTCAGGTCTGCAAAACCATTGATTTATGCCATTTCTGGTAGGCAAGTGCACATTCACCCCAATTATTGATTTTTAAATTTCGTAGCTGCAGGACCGCTCTGAAAAACAGATTTGTCCATTGTCTTTGTGGCGCAATCATGTCATGTGCAACAGCTGCTTTGTCTGACTTAGCAAAGTTCCTAGCCGACAAA
The DNA here is from genome assembly GCF_013339695.2 of Rhipicephalus sanguineus. NCBI lineage: Eukaryota > Metazoa > Arthropoda > Arachnida > Ixodida > Ixodidae > Rhipicephalus > Rhipicephalus sanguineus. The sequence continues at coordinate 12,662,976 of NC_051176.1, read as the reverse complement.
CCGCCTGGCAGCATCAAGGAAGTCGCAAAAGTTTTGATGGAAATGACTGCGCAGTTTGTAAAGGCTATGTCTGACATTACTGCTACAGTTAAAAATCAGGACTCATCCATCAGTGCTATGAAGGCGGAATCGATAGCTGTCACAGAGTCAATGGGACACATAACTGAGTGGTTTGAAGATTTCAGAAACGAAATTAAAAGCATGCGCTCGGATCTTTCAGAAGTAAAGACATGCAGGATAGTGTGCTAAAGAGAAAATTCCCGGCTAAATTAGGAACTGAAAGGAACCAAGCAGCAACTAATTCAGCTCAAGCACTACAGTGGAAAGGAAAATATTGAACTGAAGGGAATCCCACAGATAGCTGATGAGGACCTATCTTTCACTGTTAACAAATTTGCGTTGTTGTTGGGTGTAAAGCTTCATGAGAACGCACTTGATGCTGTTCATCGTGTACCAACTGGCCCTCCGAACATGGTGGTGAAGTTTTTGCCTACATCGACCCGAGACGGGGTCATGAAGGCTGCCAAAAAACACAGACTGAATAGGACGACCCTTCGTTTCGAGGGAAACGAGCCGGTGTTCATAAACGAGCATCTCTGCCCCGAGAATAAGGTTCTGAATGGGAAGGCTATACAGTTAATGCGAGGAAAAAAGTGGAAGTTTGCGTCAGTGGCTCATGGCAAGATATTCATGCGAAAAAGTCAAAATCCGCGCGTGTTTGATGTGAGATGCGAAGAGCACCTTGGCAGTGTGGCATAAGCAATTTTCTCGTACCTATACCCTGTTCACATACCCAGTTCAAACAAAATGTATCGCGTAAATGTACAACGCAACTGCACTCCCAGAGGCATGTCGATATTTCACAGTAACAGTCGCAACATAAGAGAAACCCTAAATCAGCCTCTCGCATTTATATCTCAGCAGCCACAACGCCATCACGTACTCGCTGTCACTGAAACATTGCTAAAAAGTTGTAGTGGCTTAGTTCGGCTATGTCAGGATATACGTAGCATGAGCTAAGGTACAGCTGCTTATGCTTAGCTCTCCTGCTTGTCGATGATTATCTTGATTATCATGCTTACTGCTGCTTCAATGACACACACACAGTATACGCATTATGTGAGAGATGTATATTTATTTTTTGCTCAACAATATTTCTCTATTGCCAAAAAGACGGCTCGGTGGTCAGTGTAGTAACACGCTGCCGTCTCTATGGCCCCGACGCCCGGCGCAGCGTCAGACGGCCACTGCGCAACGGAGGCGTACAGCTGGGCTCGCGCCGGTGCCAGTATGTCTGTCGCGGGTATGACTTCACTCCTCCGGAATGCGCAGATCGGCGACGCGTGCACGGCGGCGGCTGTGGCTTTGCTGTGCGCCGCGTCACTGCTCCTCGTGCTCGCGAAGAATGGCTCTCGCACAGTCACGTGAGACTGCTCCAGCTCGGCCAGTGTAGCTCACGCTATAAAAAGAGTGAAAACATTCTTATAGGCTTCTAAGGCAACCTCGAGCGGCGCCACTGCTCTTATCGTAACTGGGGGCATCCACGGCCACAACACTGCCGCCCCCTCTTCCGCACATGCGCAGAACTCTCGGATTACATCTGTGGTGCGTACAATGTAACTATTGCTAACTAGCAGTGCTCTGGGCCAAATGAGGAGCTCATGCGCGCACGTGCCCTTGCCGTCGCCGCTGGCAAATCCCGCGACAAACAGCCTTTGCGGGCAGCTTCTGCCCCTAGCAATGCATAGCTCAGCCGCGCGAGCGTCGCGCTGAAACTTGAGCTTGGGTTCCCTATTCCCGATTACACAGTTGTATCGCAGCCACGTGACTCTCGTTGTCGTGGGACGCTGTTGCTATTTCTGTAATAAAATGAGCATTAATTTACAATGCTCCCTTCACTATCATGCAGCACACGTGCCATTGAATCACTGTTCATTAGGTTGGAACGTTCAGTTACAGTGGGCGTAGTTTATCGTCCTTGAAATGATTCTTATTCAACTAAGAAAAAACGCCAATGTGCTGTTATTGTGGCTGATATGAACACTGATACCCGAAGCCCAGAATGACGATTACATGTACGTGCTGGAATCGTATTACTTTCGCAACCTCATCACTCGAGTAAAGCTACTTCTGCTACATTGATCGATCACGCGCTAACAATTTCCAAGAAGCATATTAGTGCCGGAGGCTATGATAAGCCTATCACAGTGTGATGCAGATTCTTTTTCTTGTTTGTATTGCCTTTCCATGGCTGAGCCTCCGAGAGCATGAAAAAGAACAAGGCCGCTTGTTTAACAAACCACACCTTTATTGAACAATTAAAGCGCAAAACAATCTATCTGCGTAAAACCAAACACGTAAGAGAAAGTTCACTGCAAGCGATAATTCACTCAGAAAAAAAAACAAAAACTGTAGTTCACATGCTGAAACTAACTAGTATAGTTCATCGCAGATGAGCGGTGGAATAACTGGTGGTCAGTCTCACCATGTCGTTTAAGGCTGGCTGACGCACACTCAACCGGAACGCGGTGAATCCAGCTTGGAGAGTTGACGTGGGCAGTCTGGTGACGAAGAGGAAACGGTGGCTGCTGGGCGACGCGCTGAGAAGCCAGGGACAAGTTAATCTGGCCAGGCAGCTCGATGCAAAGCTCAGGCCCGTAGCCAAACTGCTGCTGCTACGTTGCCTGCCGGCACTGGAATCCGCAGGCCTTGCGCTAGAGTTCGCGTATCATAGCTATGGTGTCCTCGCTCGGGAACGCGACTTGGAGGCTCGTGTCCGCGACCGAACTCCCGGGTTGTGGGTGGCCCGGTCCGGGAACAACCTTCTGCTCGCCTCGTCCTCCTCGAACTCCCACCCCGAACATCAGCGACCCAGGCTTTTCTTGAACTCCGGCCCCCTTGTGCCGTCCTGATTGGGCATTGCTCGACTGCCGCGTTGACAGGTGATTAGCCCCTGTCATGTTCCGTGTTGTTTTCTTATTGGGCCACTTGCACGTTGAACCGTTGCGCCTCGCGCCCTCGTCGTTGTTGTCTTCCATTCGTCACTGTGCTCATCTCCACACGCGCACTTCACACACAGATTATTTCCCGATATTCGTCTCTGTTGAGAGCCTAAAGAATGGGCCGAGGTTTGGAAGAAAAATAGAATTCATGGCTTTGAGAAGTATTCTTCTTGAATCTGGTTTTAATCAAATATACCATGATGACGTTAATATCGAATTTTCCAGCTTGATTTTTCTTCTTAAAAAGTTTCGGTTCATACACGGGAAACACCATCGTGTCCCTGGATGAATAAAGAAATTCCGGAAGTCATGAGGAGCAAGGATTACTGGCATGACAAATGGAAACAGCATAAACATAACGAATTTTATTCACGCCAGTTTAAAGCAATGCACGATAAATCAGTTGCCTTGAAGAGAATGGGTAAAAGAATATTATACACGAAAAATAGAGCAGGCGAATGATGAGTCGAAAAAGGAGTGACAAATTGTAAATGACGTTGTTGGCAACCCTCCCGCTCCTAAGGTGCTTCCTGCTGTCAAAGGCACTGAGGCGGTTGAATCTTTTAACAGTTACTTCGCCTCTATTGGCGCATCTTTGGCTCAAAAATTCAAGGAGTCCAATCAAGAACTGGGTCTCTCGGATTCCAATCCGAATTCGTTATTGCGATAGCACACTATCGGCTCAGTTTTTGCCGTCGCCGTCATGCCGCGGATATTCACATGTATGTATGTATACAAAAAAGACACAAAGGAATATAAAGCAGAAGAAAAGAATGCCGAAGCACCCAACCGCGGATTCGAACCATCGACCCCTCGCTCGCCAGCCTGCTGCATTAGACAACTCAACCATGCGCCATGCATGCGCCGGTGTAATAACGGCGAGCGATTTATATACACCATTTACCGCTGGTGGTAAGCGAATCTCGGAGGAGCTTGAGCGTGCTTTCTATCCCGCAAAGCTCCTAATTTTCTTTAAATTTGGAAACTGCCCTTGAGACGCGCACGACAAGGTCGCCCTTTTCTGTACCCACTCGTGATGTGGAAGAAGAAACAAACAAAGAACACCGGGCACATCTTGCATCAAACGCCTCCCGTGTGGCAAGAAACGCAGGGGGTCACTCCACGCGCCGCAGTTTAAAAGAAAAAGAAATATCTAAGAGCATCTGATCCTCCATTGTCGACACTTGCAGACGCAACGCTCGTAATTTTCTTTCAATTTGAAAACTGCTCTTCAGACGCGCACGACAAAGTGGCCCTTTTCTGTACCCACTCGTGATGTGGAAGAAGAAAAAAACAATGAACACCGGGCACACTTTGCATCAAACGCAGGGGCTCACTCGACGCGCCGCAGTCTAACAGAAAAAAATATCTAAGGGCATCTGATTCTCTACTGTCGGCACTTGCAGCGCGTTGCTCGAGCACAAAGGCGTAACAACTGTGACAGGCGCTGCAAGTATCGAGCTTCGCCTGGTTCTTCGAGTAAAATTCCAATTTCTTGCTATCGCATTCATTGATTTGCCGTTGCGGCGAAACTGTGACTTTTGTCATCAACCTTGAGGAAAGCAGATCTATTGTGCTTAGAATGCCAATGAATAAATCAGCAGGCCTAGATAGAATAACTGTGAGGCTTCTTAGAGAAAATTTAGACGTCCTCGTACCGGTTTTGTGTCGCCTATTTAACCATTCTGTGGAAGCACCACTGTACCTCCTTCTTTAAAAATCGCAAAGGTTATCCCAAGACATAAAAGTGGCGATCATTCTCAACCGTCAAATTGCAGAGCCATCTCCATTTTGAGCATAATTAAGAATATATTCGAGAAAATTCTTGTCAATCGTCTCTATAAATTTATTGCGAAAATACCATGATCTCACATCAGCAACACGAATTTAGACCAAACTATTTTACCTCCACCGCCGTTATGACCCTTACTCAAATAATAAACACAGCATTAAATGAAAATAAGTTATTAACGGATATCTTTCTAGACCTTAAAAAGCATTTAGTACTGTAGAGCACAGTATTCCGCTAAATAAACTACCACATTATGATTATGGTTTCCGTGGGACCATATTCTAACTTCTTTCGGACTGCCTAAAGAGTCGTCAACAGGCTTTATTAATAAATGAGTTCATGTCTTCTACGAGCCATTTGAGTACTGGTGTTCCCTAGGGTTCAGCACTGTGACCATTGTTCTCCTTGTATATTAATGATGACCTTCCGCACGTATTACAGTCTTCTAACGTACTGATGTACGCCGAGGATACTTGTGCTATAGTTACAGGTAGTAATCCAAGTGACCTTGAAACGAATGCCAATATTTTATTGAAAAAGGTTGCTCATTGGTAATCAAATAATAAACTATCCATTAATACCAATAAGACTGAATGCATCACATTTCAATCAAGGTGGAAATCTTTCAATGCTGATGATATTCACATAAACTTTAACGATTCTGTGATTCAGCAAGTGACCACAATTAAATATCTTGGTGACACAATAGAAAACAACTTACATTGGCAGATGCAGATTCAAAATGTGTGTTCCAAATTAGCCTCAGGATGTCATGCACTTAGAGTTGTAAACAGTTTTATTATCACTACAGTACGAATACTTTATTATGCTTTCATTCATTGCCAGCTCTCATATTGTATTGAGTTTTGGGGCGGCTTGTACAGAACTTACCTGGACCCGGTTAGACGACATAAAAAACATGCCCAGGGAATCATTTACTCATAAGTAAAATGACCCCAGTAAACCTTTGTTTTCCCGATTAGTTATTTTACTCTTCGACATGCTATGGAAATTAAAACTAGCCAAACAGGTATACACTGTTGTCAATCACAACCGCCCATTTATTGCATCATTATTTTGCGCCCGCTGTTGTTTTGCAAAAGAACTATCCGTTGGTAATCGGCAGACTAACAAAGTATATGGTGAACGGTTGTTACGGTTCACCAGTATTAGACAAACACTATTTAGGATAATTATTTTATCTTGGAACTTCGTGTCATGTTAAATGCTTAGGTGCAGACGACTGAGGCACAAAATACATTTCTTGAAAAAGGGAGAAGCAGAAGAGAAGACAGAGAAGCGGTTCTCTGTCTGCTTCTCCCTTTTTCAAGAAAGGTATTTTGCGCCTCCGTCGTCTGTATCTAAGCAATGTACGCACCAACAAGCCCAGAAACAAGTCCTTTCGCAATGTCACGCTTAGTCTGACGACTAATTCTCATTTTTAGTGTGTACACAGGTGTTTCTTGCCTTTCATTTGTTCTTTCCTGTGTTATAGCGTTTTCTTTAGTGCAGTCCTTTCATGTACTGTATTCTTTGTTCCTTATTCAAGAATTGACATTATACAACTTTTTTTTAGTTACGCTTTTCCGAAGTGCTATTCTAAAATGTTACTTTTTGGACCCGAAATAGCCTATGGCTATCTTATCCACACAATGTTTGCAAACTTGTGTAATGAAAGAGAGAAATTAAAACTCAACTCAATTCAAAATGAAACGACGCGTGCAGACGCCTCCGATACTTGCGCATTTCGACGAATACGCCGATACGGAAGTCCACGCCGTCGTAACCAGCGTAGGACTTTTGCAAAGCCCTTAGGGTCTGGAGAGGGTTATGAGTTATGGTAGTCGGTCGCTATCCAAGGCAGAAGCTAACCATTCCACAACAGAAAAGGTGCGCCTTGCCATAGTCTGGGCTACGTCAAAGTTCTGCCCCTCCCTCTACGGCAGGCCCTTCAATGCTGCGAGCGACGACCACGCCTCGTCCTGGCTAGCTAAATTGAAGGACCCTTCAGGCCGTTATTTACCGTCATTTACGTCATTTACACGTCAGGAGGAAAGCACTCTGCCGCCGATTGCCTGTTTCACGCACCCGTCGACCCGCTGGCGCAGGACGAGCAGGACGATTACAGCTTCTTGGGAACAATAAGTGCCGACGACATCGCTCAACAACAGCAAGCCGATGCGGAAATTACGTGCCTTGTGGAATACCTGGAGGGCAAGTCCGCCTGGACAAGCGTCGAAACGGCATTCTCCTAAAAAAGACCTTCTCGCGACTTTCAGACAACTTCCTCCTCCTAGTACCTACAACATTACGTCGAGACGTTCTGGAAACTTTGCATGACGAGCCGACGGCTGGACACCTTGGATTCTCACGCACCCTCGCGAGGATACAATGAAACTACTACTGGCGTCGCCTGACTACCGACATCACCCAATACGTAAGGGCTTGGCGAGACTGTCAGCGACGGAAGACACCGGCGACAAGACCAGCCGGACTTCTGCAACCCATCGAATCACCCCGCCGACCGTTCCAGCAAATTGGTATGAACTTACTGGAGCCGTTCCCGATGATGATTTTCGGAAACGAATGAATCGTCGTAGCTACCGACTACCTCACCCGCTATGCGAAACAAGGGCCCTGCCGAAATGCACTGCTGCCGAGTTGGCCAAGTTATTCGTTGATAACATCCTCCTGCGTCAAGGTACCCCAGAGGTCCTCATCACCGACAAAGATATGACCTTTACTGCTGACCTAACTGAAGCGATCTTGAGAAACAGCCAGACAAACCACCGCCGGATCACTGCCTACCACCCACAGACCAATGGCCTGACCGAGAGTCTAAATGAGGCCATCGCCGATATGCTGGCCATGTCCGTCGACGTCGAGCACAAGACGTGGGATGCTTTCCTTCCCTACGTGGACTTCGCATACAAAACGGCCGTACAAGAAACGACGAAGGTGAAGCCATACAAGTTGGTCTACGCAAGGAGCCCGGTCACGACGTTCGAAGGATTGCTGCCAACTGTAACCGAAGAAGACACTCTCGACGTCGCCGCTTATTTGCAAGAAGCCACACAACACGCCCGTCTGCGCACCAGGAGCCAGCAAATGAGACCTCATTGCAACCTTCGACGACGTCACGTGGAATACCAGTCGGGCGACCGTGTTTGGGTCTGGACGGTGATACGCCGACGCGGACTTAGCGAGAAGCTTCTTCGACGATACTTCGGACCGTACAGCGTACCTCGGCGAACCCAATTATGAGGTTGTCCCCGACGGCATGACGAAATCTCTAAGGCGCAGGGCGCGCCCCGAGGTCGTGCATGTGCGCACCTTAAGCCACATGCACAACTTTGAGAACTTTTATTTTCCCCACTAGTTGTTTCTGCCTTCCCTACATTTATGTATACGTTTCTGTCTCAAAACTCATGTTATTTCGCATCATCGGGACGATGCTTTTTCAGACCGGGAAAGCCCCTTGAAGCAGAGAACTTGCGACCGATATCGCTCACGTCATGCCTCGGGAAAGTAGCTGAACATGGTATTCATAACCGAATTAGCGAGCACATTGAGGACGAAGGCCTCTTTCGCCACAACATGGTGGACTACCGGAAATACACACTGGGTAACATTGGCCCACCGCAAGGGTCGGTGTTGTCCCCGCTTTTATTTAACATTGAGATGCACAACCTGTCCAAGCGGCTTGCCGACGTTGCGGGAATCGGCCCCGTAATATACGCGGACGACATCACCATATGGTCGGCGGAGGGCCCTCTTGGCAAGCTAGCGGGAAACCTACAACGGGCACTCGACGTCACGGAAGACTTTCTGGCTAGCACGAGGCTACAGCTGTCACCTAGCAAGTCCGAACTCCTCCTCCACAAGCGTTTGCCGAGACGGGGACCGGAGATCGACGGGTCGTCTATTTGCCTGTGGTCCAAAATGCGGAAAAACAATCCCCATCTGTGAGTCAATCAAGGTTCTTGGCATGACAATTGGAAAGTACAGCAATAACAACACTTATGCACTCAGACGTATCGAGAAGGGTACTCACAGTTTCACCAGGGTGATCTCCAGAGTTGCTTAAAGGGCTTAAGGAGCACAATCTCATGAAAGCCTTCCATGCGTTCCTCATCAGCTACATTATCTATGCTGCCCCTTTCATGAAATTGAAGAAGATGGTGCTAAATAAAATTGATGCCCTGATCAGGACAGGGGTTATATTGCATAAACGGGTTATATTGCAGCTCGGGCTGCACAACACAGCAACGGAGCTCTTTGAAGCTCAAAGAACAGCTCAAATTTGCCGATTGTCCCTCACAAAAGCAGGCACCAGGATCCTTCTATGGAGGCAGGGCTGCAACCCCTGTTCATGCCCCCCGAGAAAGACAAGATCTCCTCGGCGATAAGAGGGGCCATATGCGTCGACCCGGTCCCCAGGAACATCCATCCCGTGTACAATGAAGGGCGAAGAAAAGCAAGAGCCGAGGCCATCCTGGGGAAGATCGATTCCAGCTCAACCGCCTTCTTTGTTGATGCAGCCAAATACTGGAAGAAGGACGCGTATGTCGTCACAGTCGTCAATGCCAAGGGATCACTAGTTAACGCAGCAACAGTGGTCACCGGCTTCACTCACGAAGCCGAGAAACTGGCTATCACGGTAGCTCTGCAAAAACGAAGAAGGGACGTCACCATCTTTTCAGACTCGCGAACTGCCATCAGGTCATCTTCATCCGGCTTCGTCTCCGCCGCAGCCGCAAGCATTGTGAATAAGACGACTACTGAGGCTAACGAAGGGGAAGATCTCCTAACACACATCATATGGTTCCCGGCCCACATGGGTAACATCTCATCCTCCCCAACCGGCAACCCTAACGAGAGGTATCACCAGCTAGAGCGTGAACTAGCTACCTTCGGTGGTGACCGGTCATCTCAGACGTGACGGGAACGGGGATGCCTGCACTTCAAGTATCCATTAATATCATTCCACGAGATCACCTCAGCTCAAAAACCAGGGCACAGGCTCTTCCCCCGTCCACACCCTAAACTGAATAAAGCGCAAGCGGTCACACTACGACAACTACAGACAAAAACGTACATCACTCCAGCCATGCTAAACAGAATAGATCCAGACTTTTCACATCACTGTCAGCACTGTAATCACGTGCACTGCAATTTGAAACATATGCTCTGGCTGTGCCCCTTTTATTTGGGGTCAGGATTATCAGACAAACCCTCCTGGGAGGCTGCCATGCGCAGCATGGAAGTCAACAACCAACTCCTGGCAGTCCAGAGGACCCGGGACATCGCCGAGAGGCTCCAGCTTCCGGCACCTTCCTGGGTGGAGCCACCTGGCTGAGCTAGTGGGACCTCCCGTCGCGTTCAGCTTCTGCCACTTTTGGACCACAATAAAATTCTCACTCACTCACTCAGAGGAGGGCAATGTCACTCATGCTTTCACATAACCGACCCCTCGAACGTATAACCTGTGTGGTCGCTGAATGTTTGTGGCCCGTGTAATTGGATTTAGGTGCACGTTAAAGAACACCAGATGGTCAAAATTTCCGGAGCCCTCCACTACGGCGTCTCTCATACTAAAATCGTGGTTTTGGTATGTTAAAACCCAACAATTATTATTATAAGTAGTAGTACAACAACTATCACTCGAGCACGTCGTAGGAATGTCGAACATTCCCGATTTTTTGGATTAGTCTGATAAGCTTGAGCGCGCAACTCAAACAGTACACATTATACTGGAAATAATGCTGGCATCAGCGTAATGCCTGGAAGCTTCGATGCCGTGTGTATAAATGCTGACGCGCCTTACCGCTGATCAGATTACTCGATGGCCGACGACTGTTCCCGCCGCTATCAGTGCACAGCGTGTATCGCCTGTACTGTGAGCTTTCATTTTCCGGCCACAAGTTCACCCAAATAAAAAGTTTCGTATTTTACAGTCTTCTTGCCGCCTTCTTCAATGTGACCACCATGTGAAGACAGCAGGATCAATAAAAGCTAAAGTGCAGATGGCGAAGAGACAGCTCTCGCTACGATATCTACCAAAGCTACGATTAAAGTTAGCGACTCACAAATTAAGAAACTTTGCACAGGGGCGGATGTAAAAACATGGTGCCGATTTAGTTTAGTGACGAGATGAAAGGACTGAGAGAGCGTTGGGTAACCTCACACCCTTCTCCCTGGAAACGATGCACCACATAACATGATTCGAGGGCTTACAGACCGAGCCTTTGAACGGAGTATCATAAAGCATGAAAGCTCATGACATGTAGCCCTGGTAAAATAGACATATCAGACAGTATTATAGAGAAGGTTCGGCTCACAAGAAGTGCAACTGGAGCCAGAGACATGGCGCCTCCTCCAAACAGGCACTTTTCCGAACCCGCCAGAAGGCCATTTGAACCTAAATATTGCGGCGACAAGGCGCATCTCAGCCACATGCTACGGGAATGCCCGCTCGAAGGGCAAATTCTCAGGGGGGTGAGGAGCTGAGCTCCTCAGCTGCTACGCGAAAATACAGTCCAATATTATAGATCAGGCAGAAGGCGCCGACAGGGCCTACGGGGTTCAGTCTGAAGCCTAGGCTCACAACCTTTCGTCGCGAGGGCGGACTTGAGTGCATCTACGCAAATAAAGGTTTTGTTCTGTCTCGCTGTTAAGCGGTACTAAACCATATCTAAAAAAATATTCTTCCGCCTAATAAAATGTAACTGCTGAAAGGGCATTGAAGGCGAAAGTTTTGCCTTGAATGGCAAAAGCTTTGCCACTGAAGGGCCAAAGGGTCCCTCACCACCCCGAGTTCAACGACCTGGTTTCCTTCTCCCCTTCTCTGCCCTTCCTGCAGGCGGTATCTCCTCCTAGCCACATATTTCTTAAAAGCGCGTGTACAATGCCAGCATTAAGCGTGGAACCTATTAGTATTTCGCGCTTGTCGGCTACACGCTGTTATCTCCGTTTGCACAGTCGAAAACACACAAAATGAGGTGAAATCAGTTGATCGCATGCGATAGTCATGTAATACAGGGAAGAACGGGTGGGTGGCTGAATGGCAAAGTAGTGTTGGATGGAGACAATTCACAACTGATATTTCGCGTATATCGACCAATCGAGAGTATGTACCATAATTACGTCACGTGAATCACTGTTCTTCGGTCACGAAGTGCGCCTGAAAGACGAGAAACGGCAGGAGAAAATAACGTTTTAGTATTTTCCGAGGCTGGTGAGGGGCCTTTTAACACTGAGCTTCACATTGAGCGTCTAGTCTAACGAAAAATACTTTAGCGCACGCGATGCCGAAAACCCGTCTTGCATTCGACTGGGAACCGGGTAGGGTTATTTTGTATCTCCGGCGGTCAGCGTCAGCTATAATGCTAAATCAAAAAATGGCTGAACGTTACGTGAAGCCAAATGTTTTTCTTTCTGTGATATCCTAAAAGCCAGCAAATGCGAGATTTGATGCAGTAAAACCACGCTATGCGCTTTGATGAAGCTTTTTTCCTACTGTGGATATGCTTTGTACCTACTAAAGTCGTCTTAGTTTTGCTCACAAGCCCTACAAGCACAAATAATCGACACTGTGGCGATCTTCTCTCACAGGTATAAATTTTACAGAACCGGCCATCATTTTCGGACGGGTACTTGTCGAGAACATCGGTGGCATCGATGAGCAGAACATGGTGGGTTGCTATGAATATGCACTTCATGTAGAAGTAGTGAAGCGCAAATCTTCTTACTTTTGACATGTTTATGAAGGGTAAAAGCGCACTGAAGACGAACACACAATGAAGGCACACACACGCACACACATAGCGCTACTTTCAACAGTTTATTTTTGTGATCTCGACGCTACTTATAAGGCAAAACCATGAGCACATCTGCTGCGCAGAAGTAACAGCAACATTACTAAGCATCAAAACGGGCACCAAGGAAATCAAATTCCTTTTTCGTCAGCGCGATACAAGGCATACTAACACACCTGTCACCCAACTTTTCAATCACTGCTGCCTCGATTATCTCACGTGTAAGCTGATTTCTATTTCTAGACAGAACTCTGCACGTGTCGAACAAAGGCATACAACCACACTTCTTACAATGTATTGCTAAGAACCCACCTGCCACGTTTCTAACATTGTAATGATGCTCACGCAGCCGGTCATTCAAGAAACGACCGGTTTGTCCGACGTAGCTGCGACCACAAGATAGCGGCAGGCAATACACCACACACTCAGCGCAATCAACAAACATATTTTTGTGATTAGTTTTGCACCCCCGATTTTCATTTCTATTCCTCGTCGTAATCTTGCACAGCCGTTCCAACTTGTTTGGCACCGAAAAGAGCACGCGCACATTGGCCCGCTGAGCAATCTTTTTCAGATTATGGGAAACCGCGTGTACCTAAGGTAACACCCTTGTGCGATTCCCTTGCTCAAATGTTCTCGCCACATTTCGGTTTTTGTTTTTGCTGTCCCTACATTCAGCTACGGAGACAAGCAAAGCCTGGGGAAACCCGGCATCCAGCAGCCTCTTCTTTACTGATCGAAACTGCATTGGATCATATGGTGACACGACTTCGTTAGGGCACTCTTGAAGCAATGCTTCGTAATCGCCCTCTTAACAAGTTTGTAATGTGCTGAGTGGTAGGGGAGTAGGGGTTTACTTGCACGAGGTTCATAATGCCAACACGAATGATCACAGTCGAGCGACAGGCGAAGGTCCAGAAACCTCATGGTGGCATTCTGCGGAAGCTCATGCGTTACCTCTAAGGGCTCAAGCCAATCCTTGATTACTGGTATAAGACCGTTAAACTCGGCAACTAGCCGCTCGGTAGGAGAATTCACAAAAAACAGGAAATCATCTACATATCTAAAAGTTCTAACTACCTTAGTACCCTTCAACCTTTCCGACAGCTTCACACAAAGCTGAGCTAAAAACAGGTCACTCAGTCGGGGAGCCAGGCAAGAACCAATGCAGATGCCTCTTTTCTGCAACTGTGCACAATCCTCCCATAAAATTAGGGTAGACTTAAGGTAGCACGTCAGAAGTTCTAAGAAATGACCACATGAAAGACCAACCTCGTTTTGAAATCTAATTACACCATATTCATCAATGACTTCTTCAACAGAACGTAACAAATCTTCATGAGGAATAGAATAAAACAAATCTTTTACATCAATAGAAAAGGCCTGGAGGCGTTCGTCATGGTGGACGTTCATAAAATTAATAACCTCATCCGAATTCCTGACAAGGAAAGGGTCACAGATAGGTAAAATATCAACCTTTGCTTGCAGAAACAACGCAACTTGTTTTTGCCAAGTGTCACGCTCAGAGATTATAACTCTGAATGGCACATCTACGTTATGTGTCTTTGCCGTGAGAAACACTGCTAGACAATCGCGCGTTTCTTTCTCAATACTTCTGACCAATTTATCTCGCTTCATCCGCTTACAAAGCTTCTTAGCCTCAGTCCCTATTTTTGGAAGACGCACATTACTGCGACTGTCAAAGACCTCAGAGATGGCTTCACCAGCCTTTTCATGGTACTGAACACAGGAGAAATCCGCCCTCTTTGTCCGCAGGCAAAACACACAACGAATTATCGACCAAATAGGAGCCAACACGCTTGATAGAAAGTTTTGAAACAGGAATCTTACATCGAGAGACGACGTCAACACCTGCTGAGACGATGCGGCCTGCTTCCTCTTCGGGCACATCCTTTAAGATCTGTCTAACCAAGGACAACAATTCATGGCGTGACTGTTTTGTTCCGACCGCAAACTTCGACCCTAAAGAGAGGGCCTTCTGGACCGGTTCTGGTCTTCAGTGCGCTTTTACCCTTCTTAAACATGGAATACCAACATGTCCACTTTACCACTTTGGTACCTTTGACAACTACTAAATGTCAATGACATATGTTCTAGCTTAACCCTTTATGCGTTAACCTTCCATGCTATCATAAAAATCACTGAGATATGAAGTGAAGGCTTGGTTTAGCACACATCAGAGTTATTTTTTAAAAGTCGCAGTTTCGCCGCAAGGGCGAAGTAGTTAATATAGCGACAAATCAAAATGCTATGCTAAGTAAGGCAAACAGCTCACTCCATGAGCATGCGGCCTGGCTTAACAAACCGCTGGCACAGGGAAACGTGGCCGCTTGCAGCGCAGCTAGCGTCCTTCGAGCTGTCTGTAACTTCAGCATGAACCTTGCCGATGAGGAGACAGCACGTACAAAGGTATGAGCCGTCTGCTAATCCCTGTCAAAATGCGGTGCGCGCGTGGGCTAGTGAAGCGCGCAGAAGCTGGCGGAGCCTACGGCTCCTACCTCCACGCGCGACAAAAGACGGCCAGTGTCTTTCGTATCTGCGTCCTGCATATATTCAAAACCCGAAACATATTGGTGGCGGTGTAGATAAACGTTACAGGACAAGAAGCCAGCAGAGTGCGTCAGGGAAGAAACGAGCAATAAGGACATCTTAGTTGAATTCAAGAACAAATGGGCATGTAGCGCGAAGGTAAGATAAGCACGGAAGAGTAACAGACTGCAGAGAGACAGCAAGATAGGTGGGCAGATGGCATTAGGAAGTTTGCGGGGACAACGTGGCCGCAGCAAGCACAGGACCGGGATGATTGGCGAAGATGCTTTTGTCCTGTGGTGGGTGTAATCAGGATGATTGATGATACCGACGCCTCACTTTTCTGTGTCATGCGTCCGTTGCAATGACGCAATGTTTTGAATCAAGTTACCAAAGAAACAATCCTTGCTGTAAAACACACTCAAACTCTTCTACTGGTCGTACATACCTGGGGTATATTAATAATAACGTCTGTATAATAAGGTCTGAAAATTAATATGCAGAAAACTATGGTAATGAGCAACAGTCTCGGAACGGAATAGCGCTTTGTTATAAGTAGCCAGGCACTGCAATTTGTAAAGGAATACGTCTACTTAGGCCAGGTAGTACCGGGGAGCTGAACAATGAGACTGAAGTAACTCGGAGATTAAGGATGAGATGGAGCACATTCGGGAAGCACTCTCAAATCATGAATGGTGGTTTACCACTATCACCCAAGAGTGAGGTATCAACAGCTTACCACCTGTGGAGCAGAAACCTGGAGGCTTAAAAAGAGGGTTCAACTTAAACTGAAGACGACGCAGCGAGCAGCGGATATGAAAATGATAGGTACAACCTGCAGGGAGAAGAATAGAGCACAGTGGGTCAGGGAACGCACGGATGTTAAGGATATGTTAGTCGAAATTAGGAACAAGAAATGGACAGGGCACGTAGCGCGTAGACAAGATAACCGCTGGTCATTAAGAGTAACTGGCTCCCCAAGAGAAGGCAAACGCGCGAGGGGGAGACAGAAAGTTAAGTGAGATTAAGAAGTTTGCGGGTATAACGTGGCAAGCACAGGACCGGGTTGATGGCGGAACATGGGAGAGGCCTGCGGTGGGCGTAGTCAGGCGGATGATGATGATGATAATGTGGCTCCGCGCCTCTCTGATGTGCTGTTGCTTATTCCCCGTAATATACGAAATGGCCGATCACACATTGCCGCGATATACTCGATGTGATTTCGCCATAAGAGAAGCATATATCACTCACAAATATTTTTCGTTGAGGGAAACGGTACGAAGCATACACATCGACGCGCTAAGGTAGGCAGTTGCTGCCTTCAAGATAACAACACTTGTCGAAACATTCGCGACACCCGGTGTTGAAGGATTTTTCAACGCTTGAAGCTTCCATATTCTCATGGACTTCTGCCTTAGTTAGATCACAAATATTTGACATCTTGCACTTGTGGGATGATGTCAAGCTTGCACGAAAGAGCTATGCGTGCGGAGTCCTGCAGAAGGGATACTAGCAATGCCCACTTGTTAAGAGCATAGGTCGGCAAAAAATGTGGAGCTCACTCATACTCACTCACGAAGCATATCTTACCCTCAGGGCTCACTCTGACTCAGGCTCACCAAACTTTTCCTCATCCGGACTCACTCGGACTCAGACTCACTATAATTTTTCTCAACCGGACTCACTCGGACTCAGACTCACCAAAATTCCATTCACTCGAGCTCACTCAGACTCAGACTCACGGCTCGATCTGAGTATGAGTGAGTCTGAGTGAGTCGACTCATGAGTCCGTAAGCATTTATTTATCCTTTTTCTACCATAGTGTCAATGCTCTTTAACGCCAATATCTCGCATAATCGGTGCGCTCTTAGCACCTTTTGATCTCGTACCTTCAAATACGAGTTATCGGAGTTTGCATTTCAATAAGGAACTTTTTATTGAAAGTCATGACACACACGAGATATTTTATGAGTAACTTGTCGTGAAAAAGTTTGCGGGGGGGAGGTCAAGGCACCTCCTCCCCTCTCCCTCCTCAACTCACGCCTCTGATCAATAAATATTGAGCTGACGTATGAACGGTAGCGCGTTGAAGTATGCGGGAGTATATGGGAGTATAAACGTGAGCTGACATAGGGCTGGCAGTAATGCCAAAGTTGAGTAGATAGGACCACAGGTCGGCAAAAAATGTGGAGCTCACTCAGACTCACTCACGCAATGTATTTTGTCCTTAGGGCTCACTCGGACTCAGACTCACCAAAATTTTCCTCAACCGAACTCACTCTTAAGAGTAATAGAGAGATTAATAGAATTGAGCCAGTCCTCTTCAGTAGATGAATAAATTTCCAAGCTTTTATAAAAAGTTGCAAACTTTGCCGAAGAGTGTAATTTCTTTCGCTGAAAACAGTGTTGTGGGAAGAAAGGCTGGATAACAACAAAACCTGTTGTACACAGAGTTGAGAGTTGCTGAGCACTCACATCGCTGCTGTCGCGCTTGGGGCCTCGCATACGAAGCGAGGATGCAGTGATGCGCCCATCTATATCGGCACTTTTGTGTTTTGTGGATAACAGCTGCTGGCCTTGCACATTACAGTGCAGCACATTGTGTTTGCATCTCTTGGTTCACATCATCATCAGCAGAAGCAGCCTGACTATGCCCATTGCAGGGCAAAGGCCTCTCCCAGGCTCCGCTAATCAACGCGATCCGGTGCTTCCTGCTGCCACGTTATAGCTGCAAACTTCTTAATCTCATCTACCCACCTAACTTTCTGTTTTCCGCTCGCGCGTTTGCCTTCACATATTTACCTTCAATTCAGTGTTGAAACATGGACCATTTTATGAGATAACCACTCGAGGCCACGACGCCACTTTCTCTGCCGTATAATCCCGCATGTACAATACTTCAAGCAGCAACTTACTCATCATTCTACAACCCGCCAATCAGGCGCGTTGAAACTGATAAATGTCTCAAGCAACTGATAGATAACCATGCGCCAGCAAGCCAAGAATTGATATCGGTTGCGAGAACATCCTTACGACTCGAGCACAACAAAAGCGTACTGCTTGCCATACACTGCTGCTTCGCCTGCTAAAGATGTTGAGTGACGCCGCCAGAATCCCGATGCGAAAAAAAAAAACCCGCGGTCGTGGCTCCCGATGTGTTAAGCGGCTTTCCCTCTAATTTGCCCATGATTTAGCGTCTCCGCGTGCATATTTTTTGTGAATTTTTTCTTGTTCAGGCAACTGTACTACCATGAAGGCATTTGAGTGCGAAAAAATGCTAAAGAAGAAACTGTGTTGCGATTGTTGTAGTTTTACATCTTTCGCTAAATGCAGCTCCACCACTGTGAAATTGATGAACTTCGCAGCATGAGCACCCAGCGATTCCCGTTCGTAGAGACGAAATCGTCGATGATGTCAATATCTGAGGCACGGTTTCCCCGGCACGAGTAGAATTTTGTTAGTGAGATTCGCACCCTCGGTGTGCGACATGCGGGCTACTTTTCGCTGCACTTGATCGACTTACAGCAGTCGAGATACCTGTCGTCTGCAGTGAGTTCCGTCAGGCTTCCTCTTCAGACGTAGCGACCAAGTTGGTTGGTTGGTTGAAAAACTTTATTTGGGTCCTGCAAGGCGCGCGTCAGCGCGCAGCGGGCGGCTCCCTCGTCAGCACCGTCAGACCAAGTCGCCGCAGAAAATAGGAGGAGCAATCGCGCGCTTGAGCAAGCGGCTTGGGTGTCAGCCACAAGTTTCCGAAGCGTTTTTCGCCATTTTTAGATAATCATTGCAACTATTTCTTGGTTATTTCTGTGAATTAAAATATTTTAGACCTTGTTAGATTATTTTAACCCGGTTTCGAGCATTGCTAGCCTTGTTTCGTGCCTGTATTGACGACCTCATTGTAAGCGTGATGACGTCATGTGAGATCTACCGATGGAAAAGCCGGACCCCTAAAGTGCTACGCATTTCAAACAGGTTTACATTATCTGTCCACGAGCGGAACGGACGAGGCGCGGATGAAGATAATCGCTGATGATAGGTTACGGGATGCTCCCTCCACCCGTCCAAATGCGGATTGGGTTCGTCGCCTGATTGCACCCGTAGCGAGCGCCTGACGCTCTCTGCGCCGAACAGCTGAAGCTACTCCGCTCGCTAGTTGCCTTACATGCCTTACACGGTGTCGCAGCTTTAAGAGATATCTATCACGAGATTTCATATGCAGAGCGCAGCTGGGGCAACTCATGGCGTCTGATGAAATAAGCCTCGAGGTAAACAGTACCGTAGCACATGTCAGCACGGAGCACGTTGTAACGTAGGCAGACGACGTTCGCTGTCTACGGCAGGCTGAGTCACGTTCACTGGACATATCCGATCAGATTGATCGCCGATGCTACGCATGATCAGACAAGAATCAGGCAAGAATGGAAGCGGGAAGTTGAGAACTCATTCGGCGGAGCCGCTGCGATCACTAGTGATTCGCATGTTGAAGGTCTTGTAATGGTTGTAATAAGCCCGCTGCGTAAAGTGTGTAATTTAAATTACGCACTTCACGCAGCGGGCTTAAAGCGGTCTGCAAATGATATTTGGGACTAGCTTTACCGCCTCAGTGCGCTTCTACAAAATCATCAGAAACGTTTAACGCAGCTCCAAGGACAGAAGCGACTACGGGAAATCCAGTTGAAATGATGCGTGAAACTAGCAAATAAATGCGGGTTTTCATAATGTGAAAATCAGACTTCGTTAGCGCCGATCATAAGCTCGCCGAACAATCACTCGTTTAACTGTCTTGGACGGGGCGGACTCAAAGGGTCAAATTCTTTTCGAGCAGGAGTAGGGTACATCCAGGAGATGTGGTCATCAAGAGTATTCATATGCATGCGTCAAAACTGAAGATCGTTATTTACGGGTATCTCATAGCGAAAAAAATTATCTCTTGCCCGTGTCCTTCAAATTCGTCCATAAACTCATACATAACCTGAAATAAAGGGTTCGACGAAACCTCGTTTAGACGGAAGAAATCATCGTCAAAGGTAAAAAAGAAGACGCCGACCAAGAAACACTTAAAAACATTACCTTTTGACCATCATACATAACCTGTTTCAACGACAGGCCAGGATTTTTGACTAAACCTATTAAACAGGGATCAGCATGCCAAAAGGTACGTAAGACCATGTGCCCTGGATAGCCTTACATGCACTGAAATCAAGTTTGCCAAATAAAATTCATTTGAAATCGTCGCCACACACGAATGCACGCGAACGCTTCGCTTTTTTAAATATAGCGGATTTTCAAAAGAGACCAAACTCGCTCCGAGATAAAACTGCAACAAGACGAGACAGTTATTGACGCCAAAACCATACCTATTCTGAAGAGATAAGTCCCTGTTTTCCTCAATATACGACCGCACTGTCTCAAAATATTTATTATGAGAAGTCGTATAAAACATATTTCCAACATCGATGGGAAGTACACGCTCTATCGATTGGTGATCCTCCAGAAAGGTTATTGTTTCATACCAGTTCTTTATGCGAAACGGATAATCCAATTTTAAAGATTGTAGAGTGAGAGACAGAAATGGTTAATGAAAAGCTATAGATGTTAGCCTGGCTATTCGCATGGCGTGCTACTCCAGCTGTTGAATGATGATTATGGTATATACATTGATAAACTCATAACACGCACGTACATACATACATACATACATACATACATACATACATACATACATACATACATACATACATACATACATACATACATACATACATACATACATACATACATATATACATTCCCAATCGGAAAACCCAGTGGCACTGTCCTAGTGGCATACCTGATAATTGGACCACTATGACGCTGGCTACTGGGACGCTGGCACGCTTCACGAGGCACGCTGGCGCGCTGCACACTGGGATACCCGTTACGGGCCGAAATCGGGCTTTTTAATTGTTTTTTAAAAACTGTGGTCATGTTCAGATCGTAATTAGGGCTGAAACACGAGCAGTGCGGCAGAAAAAAAAACGATCGAGCGGCACTCGAACCACCACCTCGGCGATCTTGAGTCCTACGCGTTACCACTACACGACACCTGGGAGACGACAGCCGACATCTTTCTCCATTTCTTTCACTTTCTCGCTCTATCTCTCTTCCTTTCTCTCTCTCTCTGCTTCTGCTTCTTTCTATTTGTTTTTGCTTTCTCTATTTCTTTCACATTCTTGCTCTTTCTATCTTCATTTCTCTTTGTTCCTTCTCTCTCTCTGCTTCTATCTATTCGGTTCTTTCGTCCTCTATTTCTTTCACTTTCGCTCTCTTTCCATGTTCATTTCTCTTTTTTCCCTTTCTATCTCTCTCTGTCCCTGCTTCAACAACTTTTTATTCGTTTTTTTTCTCTATTTCTGTCACTTTCTCGCTCTTTATATTGTCACGTGGTCGTGACGTCGACGAAGACAGCAGACGGCGTTTGCAGATTGAAACTGTTTATTTGGCCGAACTTGTGGCCGGGAAAATGAGAACTAGAACTAAGCAATACACGCTGTACAATGATAGCGGCGAACAGGGCGTCGTCCGTCGATCAACTGACAAGCAGTCAAGCGCGTCGGCTTTTATACAGGCGCTATCGAACTTTCCAGCGATATTGCTGGTGGCGGCGTTATCTCTCGACAAAGCTGGAACATCCTCGTGCGGCACACAATCTTAACAGATTGTTCCAAAACAATCGCGAAGCTTCCTACACATCACGGCGAGGCCTGCGCAGCGCGTTGCCCACAGTATTTGTGGGTGAAGCTTACACTCATGAAATATAAGACTCGCGGCAATGCCCCCCTCTGAAAAAGCGTCGTCCCGATGCTTAAAAACAGAACATGGATACATGCAAAGAAAACTAATAAAGAAAGCAAACATTAGAGTCCTCAGGTGCGCTAACGAGCATAGTACGGTTTAAGGCGCACCACATGCACGACCTCGGGTCGAGCTCGGCGCCTCTGGGAGTTCGTGATGCCGTCGGGGACAACCTCGTAGTCGAGTACGCCGAGACGTCGAAGTACTCTATACGGTCCGAAGTATCGTCGAAGAAGCTTCTCGCTCAGTCCGCGTCGTCGTATTGGCGTCCAGACCCAGACACGGTCGCCGGGCTGGTACTCGACGAAGCGTCGTCGAAGATTGTAGCGGCGGCTGTCGGTGTGCTGCTGGGTCTTGATGCGCAGGCGTGCCAGCTGTCGAGCTTCTTCGGCACGTTGTAAGTAAGCGGCGGCGTCGACATTTTCTTCGTCGGTGACATTGGGTAACATGGCGTCGAGCGTCGTCGCCGGGCTCCTTCCGTAGACCAACTTGTACGGCGTCATCTGCGTCGTTTCTTGGACGGCCGTGTTGTAAGCGAAGGTCACATACGGAAGGACGGCGTCCCACGTCTTGTGCTCAACGTCGACGTACATGGCGAGCATGTCGGCGATGGTCTTATTTAGACGCTCGGTGAGGCCATTGGTCTGCGGGTGGTAGGCGGTGGTGCGGCGATGGCTCGTCTCGCTGTACTTCAAGATCGCCTGAGTTAAGTCCGCAGTAAAGGCGGTACCTCTGTCTGTGATGAGGACCTCTGGGGCACCATGACGCAAGACGATGTTCTCCACGAAGAACTTGGCTACCTCGGCGGCACTCCCTTTGGGCAAGGCCTTTGTCTCGGCGTAGCGGGTCAGGTAGTCAGTCGCTAGGACGATCCACTTGTTGCCGGAAGTCGACGTCGGGAACGGCCAAAGTAGGTCCATCCCGATTTGCTAGAACGGCCGGTGAGGTGGATCGATTGGCTGCAGAAGTCCCGCTGGCCTAGACGGCGGTGTCTTCTGTCGCTGGCAATCTCGGCAAGTCCTAACGTAGTGGGCGACGTCGGCAGCAAGGCGTGGCCAGAAGTATTTTTCCTGTACTCTGGCGAGCGTTCGGGAAACACCGAGGTGTCCAGCCGTCGGGTCGTCGTGTAGGGCCTGAAGGACTTCTGGTCGCAATGATGAGGGCACGACGAGAAGGTAGCCGGTTCGAAGTGGCGAGAAGTTCTTCTTCAGGAGAACGCCGTTCCGTAAGAAAAACGACGGCAGTCCTCGCTTGAATACCTTCGGAACCACGGCGGTCTTGCACTCGAGGTACTCAATAAGGCCCCCCAGTTCCGCGTCGGCCCGTTGCTTTCGGCGAAGTCGTCGGCACTTATAGTTCCGAGGAAGCAGTCATCGTCGTCGTCTTGCGGTGGCGCGTCGACAGGGGCACGAGACAGGCAGTCGGCGTCAGAGTGTTTTCGTCCAGACTTGTACACGCGGTAATATCGAATTCTTGAAGCCTCAGACTCCATCGTGCGAGACGACCTGAAGGGTCCTTCAAGTTAGCTAGCCAACATAAGGCGTGATGATCACTGACAACTTTGAAGGGCCTGCCGTAGAGGTAGGGGCGAAACTTTGACGTAGCCCAGAGAATGGCAAGGCATTCCTTTTCGGTTGTGGAATAGTTTGCTTCTGCCTTGGATAGTGACCGGCTAGCATAACTGATAACCCTTTCAAGCCCGTCAGTCTTTTGCACAAGGACGGCACCGAGTCCTACGGTGCTTGCGTCGGTGTGTATTTCCGTATCGGCGCAATCGTCGAAATGCGCAAGTATGGGTGGCGTCTGCAGGCGTCGTTTAAGTTCTTGAAAGGCTTGCACTTGCGCCGTTTCCCACCTGAATTCCACGTTATTCTTCGTGAGAAGCGTCAGTGGTTCGGCGATCCGTGAAAAGTTTTTGACGAAGCGTCGGTAATAGGCACATAAGCCTAGAAATCGGCGCACGACCTTCTTGTCGGTGGGTGGCGCAAAGTAGGCGATGGCAGCTGTTTTCCGCGGGTCTGGGCGCACTCCAACTTGCTGATCACATGACCCAGAAACAAGAGCTCGTCATACGCGAATCTGCACTTTTCTGGCTTCAGGGTCAGTCCAGAGGCCTTGATTGCTTGAAGTACTGCCTCAAGCCGCCGGAGATGCTCGTCGAAGGTCGAGGAAAACACGACGACGTCGTCCAAATACACAAGGCACGTCTGCCACTTCAATCCGGCCAGTACGGTGTCCATGACACGCTGGAACGTCGCAGGTGCCGAGCAAAGACCAAAAGGCATGACGTTGAACTCAAAGAGGCCGTCGGGTGTTATAAAGGCAGTCTTTTCTCGGTCTCTCTCGTCGACTTCGATTTGCCAGTAGCCGGTCTTGAGGTCCATCGACGAAAAGTGCGTCGCGTTGTGAAGTCGATCCAGGGTGTCGTCTATTCGTGGGAGGGGGTACACGTCCTTCTTCGTGATTTTGTTCAGGCGCCGGTAATCAACGCAGAAGCGCAGTGTCCCGTCCTTCTTCTTCACTAACACCACGGGTGACGCCCACGGACTCTTGGACGGCTGGATGATGTTGTCGCATAGCATCTCGTCGACTTGTTTCTTTATCGCGTCGCGCTCTCGAGTAGAAACTCTGTATGGGCTCTGACGGAGTGGTCGAGAATTTTCTTCTGTTATAATGCGGTGCTTCGCAAGGGGCGTTTGTCGGACCCGCGATGACGACGAGAAACAGTCCTTGTATTGCAAGAGCAGCGTTTTGAGCTGGTCTTGTTTGGCCTTCGGAAGGCTCGGGTTGACGTCAAAATCCGGTTCGGGACCTCTATTCGTCGAAGCAGGTTCGGCAGCATCGAAGAGGGCGAAAGCATCGCTGGCGGCTACACATTCGTCGATGTAGGCAACCGTCGTACCGAAGTTGAGGTGCCTATATTCGTGGCTGAAGTTTGTCAGCACTACTTTTGCTTTACCCTCACGCAGCTCGGCTATACCTCGTGCGACGCAAATTTGACGGTTCAGGAGTAGGTGCTGATCGCCCTCGATGACGCCTTCAAGGTTCGCAGGTTTTTCGGTGCCGACGGAAATAATGACGCTGGAGCGCGGCGGAATGGTCACCTGCTCTTCTATCACATTCAATGCATGGTTGCCTGGCATCGCGTGGGGCGGGAGCGCTTTGTCTGAGTTCAGTGTTATCGACTCAGACCTCAGGTCGATGACGGCGCCGTGGTCACTTAGGAAGTCCATTCCCAGTATCACATCCCTGGAGCAGTTTTGTAGAATTACAAAGCTCGCAGGATAAGTCCGGTTATTGATGGTGACTCGTGCCGTGCAGACACCAATCGGCGTTATCAGGTGGCCTCCAGCGGTCCGGATCTCGGGGCCTTCCCAAGCAGTCTTAACTTTCTTCAACTGTGCTGCGAACGGCCCACTGATGACGGAATAGTCGGCTCCAGTATCGACGAGAGCGGTGACGTTGTGGCCGTCGATCAGAACGTCGAGGTCGCTAGTCCGCCGTCTTGCGTTGCGGTTACGTCGCGGCGTCGGGTCACGGCTGCGTCGGTTTGCTCCGCTGCTTCCGCGTGCGTTGCGTCGTCAGGTCTGCTTCCGGTTGCAAAGTTTCGTCTTCAGGACGTCGTTCGGCGTGCGGCGGGGGCTCGGAACTTCGTCGCGGCGTCGTCGTCGACGGCGGAGGATCTTCAGCATTTCGTCGTTCAGCAACCGCACCTCCATCGGTTGCTGCCCTTAGTTTTCCGGATACGGGCTAGGCGACCGGCCCCGGTTTGGGCCAGTGTACGGCCGGCGGTGCGGTGACATGTAGCGGCCGGGCGACGGCGAGCGGGAAGGTCGTCGTTCTTGCCACTGTGTTCCGGTGAGGTAGTCGTTGATGTCGCGCGGCCGTTCGCCTGGCTGCGGGCGCGGCGCGTTCATAGCGAATCCGCGTAGTCCCATCTGTCGGTACTGGCAGCGGCGGTACGTGTGGCCGGCCTCTCCGCAGTGGTAGCAGAGCGGGCGGTTGTCGGGGGCACGCCAGACATCGGTCTTCCTCGGTGTGTTGCGCTGGCCGACAGCTGGTTGGTAGGGCGTCGGTGGCGGCGGCGGCGTCTGGCGACGGTACTGCGGCGGTGTGGCGTCCTGGCGGGGGCGTGGAGGAGGAGCATGACGGCGGGCTGCAGCAGCATAGCTAATAGCTGGCGGCTGCGGCTCTGCTAGCTGAGGCGCGCCGAGTGAATGCTGGATCTCCTGGCGCACGACGTCGGCGATGGACTCTACTTGAGGTTGCGACGGAGGTAGAATTTTTCGCAACTCCTCTTGCACGATTGCTCGAATCGTCTCACGCAGGTCGGCGGGTCCTAGGGCTTGAACGTCGGCGTAGCTTGTAGCCGAGAAGCTGCGGTTGTATTGCCGCGTTCGCATCTCAAGCGTTTTCTCGATCGTGGAAGCCTCCGATGCGAATTCAGCGACCGTCTTCGGCGGGTTCCTTATCAATCCAGCGAAGAGTTCCTGTTTGACACCCCGCATGAGGAACCTCACTTTCTTCTCTTCGGGCATACTTGGGTCGGCGTGTCGAAACAGGCGATTCATCTCTTCCATGTAGATGGCAATATTTTCATTGGGCAGCTGCACACGGGTCTCCAGCATAGCCGCGGCCCGTTCCTTGCGGACCACGCTCGTGAACGTGCTTAGGAACGTCGTCCGAAAGAGATCCCATGTTTGTAGGGCGGATTCTCGGTTCTCGAACCACGTCCTCGCGGCGTCTTCTAGGTAGAAGTATACGTGGCGCAGCTTGTCCTCGCAGTTCCAGTTATTAAATGTTGAGACCCTTTCAAAGGTCTCGAGCCAAGTCTCGGGGTCTTCACATGGCGAACCACGGAACGTCGGCGGCTCCCTGGGTGGCTGCATCACGATCGCCGTAGGGGGCACTGCGTCAGTCATCGTCTCGGCGGTTGATGTGACGGTCTTCGGCTGCCTGGCGTTTTCGGGAAGGAGCCCGTACTCTGGCTGTAGTCCCTTCTGCCGGCGGCTGGTTCGAGGATTCGGGTTGTCCTTAGAGTAGTCTTCTTCGCGGCTTGGGCTTGGGTCTGCGCTCCGCGGTGGTGTCCGGATCATGAAGCAGCACCTCCACCAGATGTCACGTGGTCGTGACGTCGACGAAGACAGCAGACGGCGTTTGCAGATTGAAACTGTTTATTTGGCCGAACTTGTGGCCGGGAAAATGAGAACTAGAACTACAGCAATACACGCTGTACAATGATAGCGGCGAACAGGGCGTCGTCCGTCGATCAACTGACAAGCAGTCAAGCGCGTCGGCTTTTATACAGGCGCTATCGAACTTTCCAGCGATATCGCTGGTGGCGGCGTTATCTCTCGACAAAGCTGGAACATTCTCGTGCGGCAGATTGTTCCAAAACAATCGCGAAGCTTCCTACACATCACGGCGAGGCCTGCGCAGCGCGTTGCCCACAGTATTTGTGGGTGAAGCTTACACTCATGAAATATAAGACTCGCGGCAATATCTTCATTTCCGTTTCTTCACTTTCTCTCTCTCTCTCTCCCTGCTTCAACATCTTTCTATTTTTTTTCTCTAGTTCTTTAACTTTCTCTCTCTTTCTATGTTAATTTCTCTTTCTTACCTTTCCTTTTCACTCCCTCGGTTTCTACTTCTTTTTACTTGTTTTTTCTTTCTCTATTTTTTTCACTTCCTCGCTCTTTCCAACTTCATTTGTCTTGCTTCCCTTTATTTCTCTCTCTCTGCTTCTGCTTCTTTCTCTTGGTTTTTTTCTCTATTTCCTTCACTTTCTCACTCTTTCTATCTTTATTTGTCCTCCGTTCTTTCTCTCCCTCTGCTTCTGCTTCTTTCTATTTATTTTTTTTCTGTTTAAATGCCGACGCGCTTCACCGCTTGTCAGTTGATCGATGGACGACGCCCTGTTCGCCGCTATCATTGTACAGCGTGCATTGCTGTAGTTCTAGTTCTCATTTTCCGGCCACAAGTTCGGCCAAATAAACAGTTTCATCCTACAAACGCCGACTGCTGTGTTCGTCGACGTCACGACCACGTGACAGTATTTATCTCACTTTCTCGCTCTTTCTATGTTCAATTCTCTTTTTTCCCTTTCTTTCTATCTCTCTATTCCTCCTTCAACATCTTCCTCTTCGATTTTTCCCTTTATTTCTTTCACTTTCTCGCTTGTTTTATCTGCATTTCTCTCTCTTCCCTTTCTTTTTCTCTCTCTCTCTCTCTGCTTCGCCTTCTTGCTTTTTGTTTTTTTCTCTATTTCTTTCACTTTCTCGCTCTTTCCACCATCATTTTCCTTTTTTCCCTTTCTTTCTCTCTCCTGCTTCTACTTCTTTCTATTAGTTTTTTCTCTATTTCTCTCACTTTCTCGCTCTCTTTATCTTCATTTGTCTTTCTTCTCTTTCTTTCCTCTCTCTGCTTCGACTTCTTTCTATTCTTTTTTTCTCTCTATTTCATTCACTTTCTCGCTCTTTCTCACTTCATTTCTCTTTCTTCCCTTTCTTTCTCTCTCGCTGCTTCAACAACTTTCTATTCGTTTTTTTTTCTCTATTTCTTTCACTTTCTCGCTCTTTCTATCTTCATTTCTCTTCCCTTTCTTTCTCTCTCTCTCCCTGCTTCAACATCTCTTTATTCGTTTTTTCTTTCTCTATTTCTTTCACATTCTCGCGCTTTCTATCTTCATTTCTCTCTCTTCCTTTTGTTTCTCACTCTCTCTGATTCTACTTCTTTCTATTTGTGTTTTCTTCCTCCATTTCTTTCACTTTCTCGCTCTTTCTATCTTCATTTTTCCTCCGTTCTTTCTCTCCCTCTGCTTCTGCTTCTTTCTATTTGTTTTTTTTTCTTTCTCTATTTCTTTCACTTTCTTGCTCTTTCCAACTTTATTTCTCTTTCTTGCCTTTCTTTCTCTCTCTCTCCCTGCTTCAACATCTTTCTATTCCTTTTTTTTTTAACATTCTCGCTCTTTCTATGTTGAATTCTCTTTTCTCGCTTTCTTTCTCTCTCTCTCTACCTCCTTCAACATCTTCCTCTTCGATATTTCCCTCCATTTCTATCACTTTCTCGCTTTTTTTATCTGCATTTCTCTCTCTTCCCTTTCTTTATCTCTCTCTATCCCTCTGCTTCTTCTTCTTGCTATTTGTTTTTTCTCTATTTCTTTCACTTTCTCGCTCTTTCCATCATCATTTTTCTTTTTTCCCTGTCTTTCTCTCCCTGCTTCAACATTTTTCGATTCGTTTTTTTTTGTTTCTCCATTTCTTTCACTTTCTCGCTCTTTCTCTCTTCATTTGTCTTTCTTCCCTTTCTTTCTCTCTCCTGCTTCTACTTCTTTGTATTAGTTTTTTTCTCTGTTTCTTTCACTTTCTCGCTCTCTCTATCTTCATTTGTCTTTCTTCTGTTTCTTTCTCTCTCTCTGCTTCTGCTTCTTTCTATTTGTTTTCTTTTTCTATTTCTTTCACTTTCTCGCTCTTTGAAACTTCATTTTTCTATCTTGCCTTTCTTTCTTCCTCTCTCCCTGCTTCTACTTCTTTCTATTTGTTTTTTACTTTCTCTATTCCTTTCACTTTCTCGCTATTTCTCTCTTCATTTCTCTTCCCTTGCTTTCTCTCTCTCTCTCCCTGCTTCAACATCTTTTTATTCGTTTTTTCTTTCTCTATTTCTTTCACATTCTCGCGCTTTCTATCTTCATTTCTCTCTCTTCCCTTTGTTTCTCACTCTCTCTGATTCTACTTCTTTCTATTTGTGTTTTCTTTCTCCATTTCTTTCACTTTCTCGCTCTTTCTAGCTTCATTTGTCCTCCTTTCTTTCTCTCCCTCTGCTTCTGCTTCTTTCTATTAGTTTTTTCTTTCTCTATTTCTTTCACTTTCTCGCTCCTTCGATGCTCATTTTTCTTTCGTTTCTCACTTTCTCTCTCTCAATGCTTTCATATCTTTCTATTCGCTTTTTTTCTTTCTGAATTTCTTTCACTTTCTCGCTCTTTCCATCTTCAATTCTCTTCCTTCCCTTTCTCTCTCTCTCTTCATCTACTTCATTCTGTTTGTCTATTCCTCTCTCCCTACCTATTTCTTTCACTTTCTCCCTCTTTCCATCATGATTTTTTTCTTCCCATTCTTTCTCTCTCTCTCTGCTTCTACTTTCTGTTTGTTTTTTCTCCTCTCCCTATCTATTCCTCTCACTGTCTCGCTTTTTAACTTCATTTCTTTTTCCTCCCTTTCTTTCCCTCTATCTCTGCTTCTAATTCGTTCTGTTTGTTGTTTCCTCTCGCCTACCTTTTTCATTCACATTCTCGCTCTTTCCATCATCATTTTTCTTTCTTCGCTTTCTTTCTCTCTCTCTTTCTGCTTCTACGTCTTTCTATTTGTTTTTTTCCTTCTCTATTTCTTTCACTGTCTCGCTCTTTCTCTCTTCATTTCTTTTTCTTCCCATTCTTTCTCACTGTCTCTGCTAGTACTTCTTTCTATTCGGTTCTTTCTTACTATATTTCTCTCATTTTCTCGCTCTTTCTATGTTCATTCCACTTTCATCCTTTCTTTCTCTCCCTCCCTGCTTCAAAATCTTTTTATTCGTTATTTTCTTTCTCTATTTCTTTCACTTTGTCGCTCTTTCTCTCTTCATTTTTTTTAGTTTCTCTCTTTCTCTATCTCTCCCTGCTTCAACATCTTTCTATTCGTTTTTTTCTTTCTCAAATTCTATCAGTTTCTCGCTCTTTTTATCTTCATTTCTCTTTCTTCCCTTTCGTTTTCTCTCTCTCCCGGCTTCAACGTCTTTCGATTCGTTTTTCTTTCTCTTTTTCGTTCACTTTCTCGCTCATTCCATCTTCAATTCTCTTCCTTCCCTTTCACTCTCTCTCTCTGCATCTTTTTTGTTCTGTTTGTATTTTCCTCTCTCCCTACCTATTTCTTCACTTTCTCCCTCTTTCCGTCATGATTTTTTTTCATCCTATTCTTTCTCTCTCTCTGCTTCTACTTTCTGTTTGTTTTTTCTCCTCTCCCTATATATTTCTCTCACTTTCTCGCTTTTTTAAGTTCATTTCCTTTTCCTCCCTTTCGTTCTCTCTACCTCTGCTTCTAATTCTTTCTGTTTGTTGTTTCCTCTCTCCCTACCTATTCATTCACATTCTCGCTCTTTCCATCATCATTTCTCTTTCTTCTCTTTCTTTCTCTCTCTCTCTCTCTGCTTCTACTTCTTTCTATTCGTTTTTTCTTTTTCTATTTCTTTCACTTTCTCATTCTTTCGATCTTCATTTCTGTTTCTTCCTTTTCTTTCTCTCTCTCTCTCTGCTACTATTTCTTTCTATTCGGTTCTTTCTCGCTCTATTTCTCTCACTTTCTCGCTCTTTCTATGTTCATTTCTCTTCCTTTCATTCTCTCTCTCCCTGCTCCACATCTTTTTATTCGTTATTTTCTTCCTCTATTTCTTTCACTTTCTGGCTCTTTGTATGTTAATTTCTCTTTCTTTCCTTTCTTTCTCTCCCTCCCTGCTTCAAAATCTTTTTATTCCTTATTTTCTTTCTATTTCTTTCACTTTCTCGCTCTTTCTATCTTCATTTCTCTCTCTTCCTTTCCTTTCTCTCTCTCTCCCTGCTTCAACATCTTTTTATTCGTTTTTTTCTCTATTCCTTTCACTTTCTCGCTCCTTCTATCTTCCTTTGTCTTTCTTTCCTTTCTTTATTTCTCACTGCATCTACTTTTTTCTATTTGTTTTTTCTTTCTATATTCCACTTTCTCGCTCTTTCTCTCTTCATTTCTATTTCTTCCTTTTTTTTCTCTCTCTCACTGCTTCAACGTCTTTCCATTCGTTTTTCTTGTTTCTCTGTTTCTTTCACTTTGTCGCTCTTTCTAACTTCATTTCTCTTTCTTCCCTTTTTTTTCTCTCTCTCGCTGCTTCAACAATTTCTATTCGTTTTTTTCTTTCTCTATTTCTGCCACTTTCTCCCTCTTTCTCTCGTCATTTCTTTTTCTTCCCTTTTTTTCTCACTCACTCCTTGCTTCAACAA
This sequence comes from Rhipicephalus sanguineus, assembly GCF_013339695.2. Taxonomy (NCBI): domain Eukaryota; kingdom Metazoa; phylum Arthropoda; class Arachnida; order Ixodida; family Ixodidae; genus Rhipicephalus; species Rhipicephalus sanguineus. The sequence goes on along the minus strand of NC_051176.1, from coordinate 12,630,984 downwards.
CTTTCCATTCCTTTTTCTTTCTCTATTTCTTTCACTTTTTCGCTCTTTCCATTATCATTTCTTTTCCTTCCCTTTCTCTCTCTCTGCTTCTACCTCTTTCTCTTTGTTTTTTCCTCCCTCCTTTTCTACTTCTTTCGCTTTCTCACTCTTTCTATCCTAATTTCTCTTCCCTTTCTTTCTCGCTCGCGCAACATTTCGTTCTTTGTATTTGCTTTTTCTCTATCTATTTCTTTCTCTTTCTCGCTCTTTCAATCTTCATTTCTCTCTCTTCCTTTTCTTTCTTTCTCTCTCTCTGCTTCTACTTCTTTCTGTTCGTATTTCCTCTCTCCCCAACAGTTTCACTTTCTCACTCTTTCCCACATCATTTTTCCTTTATTCCCTTTCTTTCTCTCTCCCTGCTTCTATTTTCTGTTTGTTTTTCCCCTCTCCCTATCTATTTCTTTCACTTTCTCGCTCTTTGTACTTCATTTCTTTTTCCTCCTTTTATTCTCTCTATGCTTCCACTTCTTTCTGTTTGTTTATTTCTCTCTCCCTACGTATTTCTTTCACTTTCTCGCTGTTTAACTCTTCATTTCACTTTTTTCCCTTTTTTTCTTTCTCACTCCTTGCTTCGACATCTTTCATTTCGTTGTTTTCTTTCTCTATATCATTCACTTTGTCGCTCTTTCCATCTTCATTTCTCTCTCTTCCCTTTCTTTCTCGCTTTTTCTATCTTCATTTGTCTTCCTTCCCTTTCCTTCTGTCTCTCTGCTTCGACTTCTTTATATTTGTATTTTTCTCTATTACATTCAATTTCTCGCTCATTCTATCTTAACAAGGTGTGGGTTCGAGCTAGTTGGTACTCCATGATCACCACTACTTGCGCAAAATTTTCTAAGACGACGGACGAAACAGACACGGACGGGCGCAATCTTCATTTCTCTTTCTTCCCTTTCTTTCTCTCTCTCTCACCGCTTCAACAACTTTCTATTCGTTTTTTTCTTTCTCTATTCCTTTCAATTTCTCGCTCTTTCTATGTTCACTTCTCTTTCTTCCCTTTCTTTCTCTCTCCTCCTTCTACTTCTTTCTGTTAGTCTTTTTGTCTATTTCTTTCACTTTCTCGCTCTCTCTACCTTCATTTGTCTTTCTTCTCTTTCTTTCTCTCTCTCTGCTTCTGCTTGTTTCTATTTGTTTTTTTCTATTTCTTTTACTTTCTCGCTCTTTCAAACTTCCTTTCTATATCTTCCCTTTCTTTCTTTCGCTATCACTGTTTCTACTTCTTTCTATTTGTTTTTTAGTTTCTCTATTTCTGTCACTTACTGGCTATTTATCTCTTCATTTCTCTTCCCTTTCGTTCTCTCTCTCTCCCTGTTTCAACATATTTTTTTTTCTTTCTCTATTTCTTTCACTTTCTCGCGCTTTCTATCTTTATTTCTCTCTCTTCCCTTTCTTTCTCACTCTCTCTGTTTCTACTTGTTCTATTTGTGTTTTCTTTCTCCATTTCTTTCACTTTCTCGCTCTTTCTATCTTCATTTGTCCTCCTTTCTTACTTTCTCTCTGCTCCTGCTTCTTTCCAATTGTTTTTTCTTTCTCTATTTCTTTCACTTTCTCGCTCTTTCTATCTTCATTTTTATTTCCGTTCTCTCTTTCTCTCTCTCTCCCTGTTTCAACATCTTTCTATTCCTTTTTTTCTCAATTTCTTTCAGTTTCTCGCTCTTTCCATCTGCAGTTCTCTTCCTTCCCTTTCTCTCTTTCTCTGCATCTACTTCATTCTGTTTGTATATTCCTCTCTCCCTACCTATTTCATTCACATTCTCGCTCTTTCCATCATCATTTTTCTTTCTTCTCTTTCTTTCTCTCTCTCTCTGCTTCTACTTCTTTCTATTTGTTTTTTATTTCTCTATTTCTTTCACTTTCTCGCTCTTTCTTCATTTCTCTTTCTTCCCATTTTTTCTCCACTGTCTGCTTCTACTTCTTTCTATTTGTTTTTTTTCTTTCTCTATTTCTTTCACTTTCTCGCTCTTTCTACCCTCATTTCTCTTTCTTCCTTTTCTTTCTCTCTATCTGCTACTACTTCTTTCTGTTCAGTTCTTTCTTGCTCTATTCCTGTCACTTTCTTGCTCTATGTTCATTTCTCTTTCTTTCCTTTCATTCTCTCTCTCCCTGCTTCAAAATCTTTTTATTCGTTATTTTCTTTCTCTATTTATTTGAGTTTCTCGCTCTTTCTATCTTCATTTCTCTCTCTTCCCTTTCTTTCTCTCTCTCTCTCTCTCCCTGCTTCAACATCTTTCTATTCCTTTTTTTGTTCTCTATTTATTTCGCTTTCTCGCTCTTTTTCTCTTCATTTGTCTTTCTTCTCTTTCTTTCTCTCTCTCTCTCCCTGCTTCAACATCTTTTTATTCGTTTTTTTCTCTATTCCTTTCACTTTCTCGCTCTTTCTATCTTCCTTTGTCTTTCTTCCATTTCTTTATTTCTCTCTGCATCTACTTTTTTCTATTTGTTCTTTCTTTCTATATTTCACTTTCTCGCTCTTTCTCTCTTCATTTCTATGTCTTCCCTTTTTTCTCTCTCATTGCTTCAACGTCTTTCAATTCGTTTTTCTTGTTTCTCTATTTCTTTCACTTTCTCGCTCTTTCTCTCTTCATTTCCCTTTCTCCCTTTTTTTCTTTCTCACTCCTTGCTTCAACAACTTTCCATTCATTTTTCTTTCTCTATTTCTTTCACTTTCTCGCTCTTTCCATTATCATTTCTCTTTCTTCCCTTTCTCTCTGTCTCTATGCTTCTACTTTCTGTTTGTTTTCCCCTTTCCCTATTTCTTTCACTTTCTCGCTCTTTCTAACTTCATTTCTTTTTCCTCCCTTTCTTTCTCTCTCTCCGCTTCTACTTCTTTCTGTTTGTTTTTTCCTCTCTCCCTACCTATTTCTCTCACTTTCTCGCTCTTTCCATCATCCTTTCTCTTTCTTCCTATTCTTTCTTTCTCTTTCTCTGCTTCTACGTCTTTCTCTTTGTTTTTTCCTCACTCCTTGCCTACTTCTTTCGCTTTATCACTCTTTCTATCCTAATTTCTCTTCCCTTTCATTATCGCTCTCGCAACTTTTAGTTCCTTGTATTTGCTTTTTTTCTCTCTATCTATTTTTTTCTCTTTCTCGCTCTTTCAACCTTCATTTCTCTATCTTCCTTTTCTTTCTCTCTCTCTCTGCTTCTACTTCTTTCTGTTTGTATTTCCTCTCCAACAATTTCTTTCACTTTCTCACTCTTTCCCACATCATTTTTTTCTCTATTCCCTTTCTTTCTCTCTCCCTGCTTCTATTTTCTGTTTGTTTTTTCCCATCTCCCTATCTATTTCTTTCACTTTCTCGCTCTTTGTAACTTCATTTCTTTTTCCTCCTTTTATTCTCTCTATGCTTCTACTTCTTTCTGTTTGTTTTTTTGTGTCTCCCTACCTATTTCTTTCACTTTCTCGCAGTTTCTCTTTCATTTCTCTTTTTTCCCTTTTTTTCTTTCTCACTCCTTGCTTCGACATCTTTCAATTCGTTTTTTTCTTGATATATTTCACTTTCTCGCTCTTTCTAACTTCATGTCTCTCTCTTCCCTTTCTTTCTCACTCTCTCTGTTTCTACTTCCTTCTATTTGTGTTTTCTTTCTCAATTTCTTTCACTTTCTCGCTCTTTCTATCTTCATTTGTCCTCCTTTCTTTCTCTCTCTTTGCTTCTGCTTGTTTCTATTTGTTTTTTCTCTCTTTATTTCTTTCACTTTCTCGCTCTTTCTATACTCATTTTTCTTTCTTTCTCTCTGTCCTTGCTTCAACATCTTTCTCTTCGTTCTTTCTTTCTCTATTTCTTTCACTTTCTCACTCTTTCTGTGTTCATTTCTCTTTCTTCCCTTTCTTTCTCTCTCTCTCTGCTTCTACTTCTTTCTATTTGTTTTTTTTCTTTCTGTATTTCTTTCACTTTCTTGCTCTTTGTATCTTCATTACTATTCCTTTGTTTCCTTTCCCTCTCTTTGTTTCTACCTCTTTCTATTCGTTTTTCTTCTCTATTTCTTTCACTTTCTCGCTCTTTCTATCTGCGTTTCTCTTTCTTTATTTCTCTCTCCCTGCTTCAACATCTTTCTATTCGTTTTTTTGTTTCACTTTCTCGCTCTTTCTATGTTCATTTCTCTTTCTTCCCTTTTTTTCTCTCTCCTTCTCTCCTTGCATCCACATCTTTCTCTTCGTTTTTCTCTTTCACTTTCTCGCTCTTTCTATGTTCATTTCTCTTTCTTCCTTTTCTTTCTCCCTCGCTCTGCTTCAACATCTTTCGATTCGTTTTTATCTTTCTCTATTTATTTCACTTTCTCGCTCTTTCTCTCTTCATTTCTCTTTCTTCCCTTTTTTTCTCTCTCTCACTGCTTCAACATCTTCCCATTCGTTTTTTTGTTTCTCTATTTCTTTCACTTTCTCGCTCTTTCTAGCTTGATTTCTCTTTCTTCCCTTTCTTTCTCTGTCTCCCTGCTTCAACAACTTTCTATTCGTTTTTTTCTCTCTCTATTTGTTTCACTTTCTCGCTCTTTCTATGTTTATTTCTCTTTCTTCCCGTTCTCTCTCCTGCTTCTACTTCTTTCTGTTTTTTTTCTCTATTTCTTTCACTTTCTCGCTCTTTCTAACTTCATTTCTATAACTTCCCTTCCTTTCTTTCTCACTCCCTGCGTCTATTTCTTTCTATTTGTTTTTTACTTTCTTTATTTCTTTCACTTTCTCACTCTTTCTCTCTTCATTTCTCTTCCCTTTCTTTCTCTCTCTCTCTCTGCTTCAAAATCTTTTTATTCGTTTTTTTTCTTTCTCTATTTCTTTCACTTCCTTGCTCTTTGTATCTTCATTGCTATTTCTTCGCTTTCTTTCCCTCTCTCTGTTGCTACTTCTTTCTATTCGTTTTTCTTCTCTATTTCTTTAACTTTCTCCCTCTTTCTATCTTCACTTCTCTTTCTCTCTCTCTCCCTGCTTCAACATCTTTCCATTCGTTTTTTTCTTTCACTTTCTCGCTCTTTCTATGTTCATTTCTCTTTCTTCTCTTTTTTTCTCTCTCTCACTGCTTCAGCATCTTCCCATTCGTTTTTTTGTTTCTCTATTTCTTTCACTTTCTCGCTCTTTCTAGCTTGATTTCTCTTTCTTCCCTTTCTTTCTCTGTCTCCCTGCTTCAACAACTTTCTATTCGTTTTTTTCTCTCTCTATTTGTTTCACTTTCTCGCTCTTTCTATGTTTATTGCTCTTTCTTCCCGATCTCTCTCCTGCTTCTACTTCTTTCTATTTGTTTTTTTGTCTATTTCTTTCACTTTCTCGCTCTTTCTAACTTCATTTCTATAACTTCCCTTCCTTTCTTTCTCACTCCCTGCGTCTATTTCTTTCTATTTGTTTTTTACTTTCTTTATTTCTTTCACTTTCTCACTCTTTCTCTCTTCATTTCTCTTCCCTTTCTTTCTCTCTCTCTCTCTGCTTCAAAATCTTTTTATTCGTTTTTTTTTCTTTCTCTATTTCTTTCACTCCTTGCTCTTTGTATCTTCATTGCTATTTCTTCGCTTTCTTTCCCTCTCTCTGTTGCTACTTCTTTCTATTCGTTTTCTTCTCTATTTCTTTCACTTTCTCCCTCTTTCTATCTTCATTTCTCTTTCTCTCTCTCTCCCTGCTTCAACATCTTTCCATTCGTTTTTTTCTTTCACTTTCTCGCTCTTTCTATGTTCATTTATCTTTCTTCTCTTTCTTTCTCACTCTCCATGCTTCAACATCTTTCTATTCGTTTTTTTCTTTCACTTTCTCGCTCTTTCTAGCTTGATTTCTCTTTCTTCCCTTTCCTTCTCTCTCTGTCTCCCTGCTTCAACATCTTTCCATTCGTTTTTTTCTCTCTCTATTTGTTTCACTTTCTCGCTCTTTCTAAGTTCATTTCTCTTCCCTTTCTTTCTCTCTCTCTGATTCTGCTTCTTTCTCTTCGTTTCTTCTTTCTCTATTTCTTTCACTTTCTCGCTCTTTCTATCTTCTTTTCCCTTTCTTCCCTTTCTTTCTCTCTCTCTCCCTGCTTGAACATCTTTCTATTCGTTTTTTTTCTTTATTTTTTCACTTTCTCGCTCTTTCCATCTTCATTTCTCTTTCTTCCCTTTCTCTCTCTCGCTCCCTGCTTCAACATCTTTCTATTTGTTTTTTCTTTAACTTTTTCGCTCTTTCTATCTTCATTTCTCTTGCTTCCCTTTCTTTCTTACTCACTCCCTGCTTCAACATCTTTCAATTCGTTCTTTTTTCTTTCTCTTTTCGTTCACTTTCTCGCTCTTTCTATCTTCATTTCTCTTTCTTCCCTTTCTTTCTCTCTCTTTCGCTCTTCAACATCTTTCAATTCGTTCTTTTTTCTTTCTCTATTTCTTTCACTTTCTCGCTCTTTCTATCTTCTTTTCCCTTTCTTCCCTTTCTTTCTTTCTCTCTCTCTCCCTGCTTGAACATCTTTCTATTCGTTTTTTTTTTCTTTATTTTTTCACTTTCTCCCTCTTTCCATCTTCATTTCTCTTTCTTCCCTTTCTCTCTCTCGCTCCCTGCTTCAACATCTTTCTATTTGTTTTTTCTTTAACTTTTTCGCTCTTTCTATCTTCATTTCTCTTTCTTCCCTTTCTTTCTTACTCACTCCCTGCTTCAACATCTTTCAATTCGTTCTTTTTTCTTTCTCTATTTCGTTCACTTTCTCGCTCTTTCTATCTTCATTTCCCTTTCTTCCCTTTCTTTCTTTCTCTCTCTCTCTCCCTGCTTGAACATCTTTCTATTCGTTTTTTTTCTTTATTTTTTCACTTTCTCGCTCTTTCCATCTTCATTTCTCTTTCTTCCCTTTCTTTCTCTTTCTTTCGCTCTTCAACATCTTTCAATTCGTTCTTTTTTCTTTCTCTATTTCGTTCACTTTCTCGCTCTTTCTATCTTCTTTTCCCTTTCTTCCCTTTCTTTCTTTCTCTCTCTCTCTCCCTGCTTGAACATCTTTCTATTCGTTTTTTTTCTTTATTTTTTCACTTTCTCGCTCTTTCCATCTTCATTTCTCTTTCTTCCCTTTCTTTCTCTCTCTTTCGCTCTTCAACATCTTTCAATTCGTTCTTTTTTCTTTCTCTATTTCGTTCACTTTCTCGCTCTTTCTATCTCCTTTTCCCTTTCTTCCCTTTCTTTCTTTCTCTCTCTCTCTCTCCCTGCTTGAACATCTTTCTATTCGTTTTTTTTTCTTTATTTTTTCACTTTTTCGCTCTTTCTATCTTCATTTCTCTTTCTTCCCTTTCTTTCTTACTCACTCCCTGCTTCAACATCTTTCAATTCGTTCTTTTTTCTTTCTCTATTTCTTTCACTTTCTCGCTCTTTCTATCTTCTTTTCCCTTTCTTCCCTTTCTTTCTTTCTCTCTCTCTCTCTCCCTGCTTGAACATCTTTCTATTCGTTTTTTTTTCTTTATTTTTTCACTTTCTCGCTCTTTCCATCTTCATTTCTCTTTCTTCCCTTTCTCTCTCTCGCTCCCTGCTTCAACATCTTTCTATTTGTTCTTTCTTTAACTTTTTCGCTCTTTCTAACTTCATTTCTCTTTCTTCCCTTTCTTTCTCTCTCTTTCGCTCTTCAACATCTTTCTATTCGTTTTTTTTCTTTTTCTATTTCACTTTTTCGCTCTTTCTAACGTCATTTCTCTTCCCTTTCTCTCTCTCTCCCTCATTCAACATCCTTCTATTTGTTTTTTCTTTCACTTTTTCGCGCTTTCTATCTTCATTTCTTTTTCTTCCCTTTCTTTCTCTCTCTCTCCCTGCTTCAACATCTTTCAATTCGTTCTTTTTTCTTTCTCTATTTCGTTCACTTTCTCGCTCTTTCAACTTCATTTCTCTTTCTTCCCTTTCTTTCTCTCTCGCTCTCTTTATTTGTTTCTCTTTCTTTTACGGTTTCATTGTATTTCTGTCTTGCTCTGTGTTTTTTATATATTTTTCGTGTCCATATCTTGCTATGACTTTCTATATCGTTCTATCTTTTAACGTTTTTATTCCTTTTATTTCTCTCTATTTTTCTCTTTCATCCTAGCTCTTTCTCTCTCTCTCTCTTTTACGTGTTTCACATGCTCCACTTCGCCGAGCAGAGTTTTCATTTTACCTTTTGCACCTGATGTGCTGGGCTTGCCAATTTCCTCTGGTGTATCTGTGGAGTTTTTGACGCAAGTTACCGATAGCTGAACCAGCTTCGCTGTTCAAAATGTCTCTGCCGCAGTTGAGCATACGAGTGCCTAGTTTGGGTGCGAAATCATGTCATGGATATATTTACGGAGGACCACACTTCCCTACTTGCACGTGCAGGTCCTGGACATGGACATTGTCCTCGAACAGCAATGGACGATGGCGCAGCCTGTGTGCGGCCTACTGGATGCCTATTTCCAGCTGCTGCCTCACGAGGACGAATCCACCAAGATAGCTTACAGATGTCGCCGGCTGTTCGCCACTGTCTTCTGGATGCCGGACACGTTCTTCCCGGACGCTAGCAGTGCCTATGTGTTATCTGATCCTTTCTCCCAGAAGAGCCTTTGCCTGGTCACTCAGTGGGACACATGCTACTTCAAGTATATCGAGAGGTAAGCCTTCGATCTTTAAAAGAGACAGGGAAAGCCTGGTTTAGGTGTGAAGGACATAAAAACTGGTATCATCAAAACTCCAACCGAATAGCGTATTTTACCCTGCACTTATGATGGGATATGATATACGTTATGGAGAAATGGTACCGGAACCCTTTCAAGCGCAGCTTTTTTTGTTTTGCAAATTCGTGCTAAGCAATGCTTCAATTCTAGGCAACATGTCCAGCGATCGGGGTGGTCGTAGTTGCCTCACAATTGATTGCAAAATAGCGAAGCTGATGCATATCATCCAAAGAACGTGGGCATGGCTTCTAGAAATATTTTTCCCCCGAACAAAGTAGTGTACCTAACCAAGTATTTTTCACATAAGACATAAGTGAAGCTTACATTTTCTACATGCGTAGTTTACACGTTCGGCGCTAATGGTACTTTTATGCGCACGAAAACGTTAGGAGTGCCACGTGAGTTTTTGTTTCAACACCGTCAGCCACCGCTCAAGTCGATCGTGCCTGTGAATATTTGCGACAGGAAAAGTCATATGGCTATTTTTTTGTTCACTGATGACGTCGAAATAAGGATGCCTGGACATACCTCGCTACTTTGTCTAGCGGAGCCAAAGTGCACAGATAAGAGTTCTTGTATTTGTTCTTACACAATAAATTCAAGTTAAGGCCCAGGTCATTTGTCACATATAACTCTTCCAGTGAAACACAACAGAAATATAGATTCACTTTAGAGGAATTTTATTGCACTAAGAATGCATTTCACTTGTCATTTTTTTCACAAGCAGTTATAGACTGAAATTCCTTAGATGAATTAATTGTTGCGCAGCCTACGATGAACTGTTCACAAAACACGTGCATGCAGCTGTTTGATGCGGGCGCATGACGCTTTGCTGATTGTTTTTTTTTCTCTTGCTGTTGGTGTATGTGCGGTTGTAGAAATTATTAGCTGTGTGCAACTATTGTAAAGGTTTGTCTACATATGTAAAATTTGCCTTTTCATATTGATCGTATATTCTGTTGTTCGCGTTACTTCCTATATGTATTTCATGTATGAATATACTCCCACCCGTGTAATGATCCCTCTCAGAGATTGACAGTATTAGAAAATAAATAATTACAAATATCTCGCTCGTCAGACGACCTCAGAAAGACGCGCAAGTTTTTATAATGGTTACATTAGTGCGGGCAACCAACGTGGCAAACCATCAGCTGCTACTGCAAGATTCTCCAATGATGGCAACAAATTCATGAAACAAGTTTTTGAGGTACTATTGCTCCGGCAGTGTATGGGCAATTATCCGTCAATCGCATGGGCAGTGCTTGAACAGTAAAGGGTGGTGTTGGCTATAGGCTGAGATTAGAGAACAATAGAAGACCAACGCAAGGGGCATAAGTGATTACGCAAAGTAACCTTATGTAGACGACAATTCGGACAAAGCTCCAGATGCTTAGATGATGAGATGGATAGATGATTACATAATAATGTGGACAGTCGGACAATCAAAAAGCTCTTTTAGGTTGTACGCCGAAGGTTTTCCCCGCAAACGTAAGTAGTGTTCTCGATATCCACCTCTACCAAAAAACATCAATTCGGAACATCACATAGACGGGCTGGAAGAAAGGGCAAGGTCTATGCAGAGGAGATTTCAACGCTCTGAGGACGTGGTGTATAGGCTTCCCATGCAACGCTTAGCGGCGCTGCTAGGGATGGTAAAATCGGTGAACGATTAATCGATTAATCGGTTAAAGGTCCACAATTAATCAATTAATCATAATCGATTTGTGCCTTTCGAATAATCGAATTATTCGATTAAAACTATTCGATTAATCGAAAACGGCATCCCCCACTCCAGCCCCCAACCTCGCCCCTTGGCCGGAGCGCATGACTGCGAGGCGCGCTATCCTGAGACGTAGACCTTGAACGCTATCCTTAGACGCAGGAAGTTGCAAAGCCGAATACTACTACTTTTTCTGGTTCTATTTGGGATGCCATCGACCGCGCACTTCTACGCAATTGCGTTTCACTGGAGTACGATCCGATGAACTAAATGCCTTCTCAGTTCAAGACATACTATAGTAACCCTGTAGTCGATCGCCCCACCAATCCGAACCCACTTGAGACTTGGCACAGCATGCGAACTGGCCTAGATCATGTGTTTGACATTGCAATGGAGTATTACCAATCCCTGCAACGTCAGTAGCGTCCGAGCGCCTTTTTTCGCATGCTGGATGTGTGGCGACCCAAAGGAGATGTCGGTTGTCGCCCGAGCATCTCGGGCAACTGACATTTCTTCGCTCAGTAGAAAAAAGCATGTGGTGTCGGAGCAGCAACCCCATGAAACAACAAAAGGGGACTGTTGAGAAAGTTAGCAGCATGTGGATTCGCCAACTTTCAAAAGAGAAGTATATTCTTTTCTGTAAATTTCATACGTGCAAGCGCATCGTCTTGTAGCTTATTTTGTTCGTGTTTGCTTTTGCCGCGCTGTTTCATCGTGTTGCCGCATAAACGCATGTTTGCTTACATTTGGTAAACGAGTAGTTTTCGTCACCTGTAGTGTCAATCGCAACTTTCTTGTATTTTATTCAACCCTCAGATTTTACTCGTTTCTTGTGTAAGTGCGGCGTTGTAATATGCCTGCTTATTTACTCACTGGTTTTTAGTGCCGTTCTGTTTACTCTTTAGCAAATAAATATTGTTTACCAATGAAACAGAGAGAGAAAATGTATTATAAGGCAGAGAGGGTGGCCTGAGCTAGTACGCCCCTTCCTGCTACTCTGCACCGGGGAAAACGCAACGGGGCAAAAAGAGTGATGAAGTACGATGATGGGGAGATAATTAGGTAATCTGTATATGCATAATAAGATACGTTTGCTAGCGTAAAAAGGACAACGACGCTAGTAACCATCTTTTATTGGCTGTATACCAACTAGCCCAACTGTCCGTCTTATAGGGTATATATACCATTTTCATAATTGTTGAGCTAACTTTCGTACGATGCAGTTAGCCCAATTAATGGCAGCTAGTCACTTCTCAAACAGATGTTCAAGCGTGGTTTGCTTGCGCTGGGACGCTGAAAGTGTAAACTCGGCTCTCTTGACACGAACACGCATAATAGACAAACGCCAGCACGTGCAACTACGACCTCGTCTTCTCTTGAAGCACGAAAGTTGCTGCCACTAGTGAGAGAAAATGTAGTGCAGGAATGCGCACTCGCGAATTGTGAAAAGGCCCTTATAGACCTTTATGTAATCCGCAACTTTACGCGTCGGTTTACCGAACGTCTAGCATCCAGTGCATTACTATTGAAGAAGTGACCTTGTAGCACCTAGTAATACTGTATGGTCGCATATTTAGGGAGAAATACAGCTTTCAGCTAGAGGCCCCCGTCTTCTGCTGTTACAAGAAAGGACAGTCGCGCAATTTATGTTGTAATGTCTGGTACACTAGATAGCGCTCACAGTTCAGGATGTGCGCACAATATGAAAAGGTGTGAGTGGCGCTGTGTTAACGGCAAGATCAGGTGAAACCTGCGGAGCATACTGGCGCAGCTGCTGTTTTTTCTAGCCGGGAGGCAGAAGCTTAATATTTATTTTTTTATTTGATTCGCGTACATACAAGCACAAGGACACAGAGAAAAGAAGGAGAGAGAAAGCTGGCAACTGCCACCAGAAGGGGCACAACGCCTGCCTGCTCTTTCGGGAGGAGGGAAGAGACAGAGGAAAGGAAGTTAGGAGGAGAAAAAGAGGAAAGGAGATACACACACACACACACACACACACCACACCACACACACACCCACACACACCACACACCACACACACACACACACACACACACACACACACACACCACCACAACACCACACACCACACACCACACACACACCACACACACACACACACACACACACCCACACCACACACACACACAACACACACACACACACACACACCACACACCACACACACACACACACCACACACACCACACCACACACACACAACACACACACACACCACACCACACACACACACACACACACAACACACCACACACACACACACACACACCCACAACACCACACACACACACACCACACACACACACACACACACACACACACACACACACACACACACCCACACACACACACACACACACACACACACACCACCACACCACACACACACACACACAAAAGCGCTTATAAACGGGTGGCCAAATCTGTTTGGTCCATAAAGGCCAGCAGAGCTCGATGGGCCTGGTCACGTCGAGATGCACAACCTCTCGGAAAGAGGTAATCGTCGATGGTCGCGCATTTAAATCCGAGGAATTTATATTCCTTAATCAGCAAAGCCCGCTGCGTAGCAAACGCGGGACAGTGTATTATAAGATGCTCAAGTGTTTCACAGGAGCCACAAGCTGCACACAACGGACTGTTCACACGTCCTTGACGATATAAGCGTTCGCGCACCAATACTGAGCTGACTCTTAGTTTATATAACAGTGCTCTGGAACGACGAGGCAAGCCACGACCACGAACACGGGGAGGGAACGATCCGTTCCCGACACGCTGGTCTTGGTGCTGCTTTAGGAGGTGGCGGCGTATAAGCAGACGAGCGTTGTCCATCATAGACGAAATTTCCGGGCAGTCACAGTCATCATGATTACATGTCACTCTGTTTCCCGCAATAATAATTAGGACTAACAGACAATAATGCCAAGGAAAGTATAGAGGATGTTATTGTAATAATTGGGATATCAGTGTGAAGAAAATAAAGTGGACGAAAAGATAACTTGCCGCCAGCAGGGCCGAACTTGCGACCTTCGAATAACGCGTCCGATGCTCTACCACTGAGCTACGGCGGCGGTCATACTCCGTCCACTTCATAGCGTACACATGTGCATTTAACCTAGGAGTGTTAGTCAGCGCCGATCACAGCCATGGCGGCGAGTGTGGAACACTCTTTTTCTGCCTTTTGGCGTCACGTAGCAAGTGACCTTTTTTTTACGAGCTGGCAGCTGACCAATAATCCCTCGCATACTGCCTGAAGGCACCAAGTCTTCCAGAACGAGACCCTCGCTATGAATGAGGGAAAGGTGACTTTTAAGGGCTCGTTTTTCTTTGTCATACACCCTTAGCCTCCCCTATACTTTCCTTCGCATTATTGTCTGTTAGTTCTAATCAATATTGTGTCCAACAAAGAAAAATGAGCCCCTAAAAGTAATTCGAAGGTCGCAGGTTTGGTCCCTTCCGGCGACAAGTTATCTTTCCGTCCACTTCACTTTCTTCAGATTTATATCCCAATTATTACAAATAACACCCCCTATACTTTTTCTTGGCAATATTGTCTCTTAGTTCTAATTAATATTATGTCTAACAAAGAAAAACGAGCCCCTAAATGTCTTATTTCCTTCTATTTCCCGAAGTTGCCTGTACGGATGGTCTGTTTGAGGCCAGTATATTTCTGTGTAATCTCTGCATAGGTGAGCTCAAGAAAAAGATCGCGTCAGTCCGCAATTATAGTATTATGTAAGGCTTCCACAATATCTAACCGACAAACCGAGAAAAGATGACTTGCTTACTAGAGCGAGCGTCTTATTTAATTTCTCCTCGTCTCTCTTTTACCTTTCTCGGGATTCCCTCATCCTCCGCCACACTGCATGTTTCAACTGCGACTTTCCAACCAGTGTGGTCCCCGAACGCGCCTCCGGTTTCGATGAGCTCGAGTAGGCAGGCTTCGAGAAAATGCGACCTGCTGCCGAATAGTTCAGGGATGATAGCCACAGATGCTTGAATCCGCGACATCAACCAACGACGACGGGCCCCTTGTGTCCAATGTGTGAAAGTGTGAATTTTCGCACACTGCACACAAGGGGCCCGTCGTCGACACTTTCAAAAGTGGGAATTTCGGATCGTCAGCGCGTCTAATGAAAAGATTTGGGCCCATACTAAACACGAACGATGCCTCTCAAACAAAGAGATATCGGTTTTAAAGCACCCATTAAAAATGTCGATTAATCGATTAAAAGAGTCCACCGAAAGCAATTAATCGATTAAAGGCTAAATCGATTAACGATTAACGATTAATCGATTAAAATTTTGATCGACCATCCCTACGCCGAAGTACACTGTATAGCTAGGAGTTTATTTTTCTGGAAATTCGGAGGATGTTTTTCGGAGTTTATCTTTTTGCCGAAAATTCGGCGATTATCGGCGTTTACTTTTCGTAAATCCCCAGTTCTCCGAAATTCGGAGTTCAATTTTGCATTATCAATGCTACGACATCTTAGATGAAATAATATCTGAACACCAAGGCATCAGGACGCACTAAGCGTATAGTTTAGTTGTCTGTAAGGCTGGCGCTCTTTGGCCAAGCATGGCCCTTGAGCCATTAAATCCCACATATCATCATGTAAGGTTGGAACGCACAAACACAAGTTACACGCAAGCACAAATAAATACAAAACACCTATATACGTTCGTGCGGATTACAACGTTAGAGCTTGTTGTAATGGACGCAAGCATATATTACGAGGTCCGTATATTCAATGTCGTCTGGCGCACCCCAGAGCCGTCAGGGGACCGTATATCAAGGCGTCGTCTCGGCCAAACCGGCCATTGTATCAATGACCGCTTAGAACATGCCCTTTCGGTAAAGAAAGGGGTCACAATGGGTCACATTGGACGTTAGAATCGGGGTTTGTCGGATAAATGCGAATTGTCAAAAATTTTAACCGGCGAGTGTTTTAGCGGATTTTTTTTCAGATTTAATCCGAAAATACGGAGCCCTATGCATAGCCGAAACCTTCGAGGGCCGCAATTCGGTAGCCTCGCCGGCCACAGGGTTTTGGCGTACGACGCCGCCACCGAAATGTGTGAGTCATCGTAAGCATCGCTTGAAAAACTCTTACGTTTACCGCGTCACTTATACCTTGTTACACAGACAGCCTAGACCTCGGTTAGTGTAACCGCGGTTACGCGTAAACCGCGGTTCGCTTGTGTTACACGGTATGCGAAACCGCGGTTATGCCCGCTAACCGCGGTTGTATCAAACCGAGCTTGGCGACCTCGGTTTGGCAGTTAACCGAGAAAATGGCGGCCTCCATGGAGGACGTGTGGACGCCGGCGAGCGTTCGTGAAAAACGAACTGGCCTGCACGAACCGGGGAAAGCCTGATGAGGCTTTGGGAAAACAATTTGCCTCATCTACGCAGCATCTCAAGGAATGCGAAAGTGGACGCGGCAAAAGCAGCCTAGTTGAACGCTGGACTGCCGCCAGACGCAGAGCTTGGCGCTAACCGTGGTTCAACGCGATTAACGTGGTTGGTCGTAACTGCGGTTAACTTGCCTTGTAACAAAGGTATTACCCCCGCATTCAGAAACGCTCCTTGACTTGAACTTGACTTGCCACCCGCCTTGGGCAGCGCGTTGAAACGCGTTTGTGCGGCCTTGGCACCGCCTAAAGGCAGCGCGTTTCGAAAGGTGTTGAAGTCGGTGGCAAGTCAAGTTCAAGTCAAGGAGCGTTTCTGAATGCGGGGGTTAGACAACTCGCAAAAGGAGATTCTGGGTGGAGTTCCTTACCCCCGTATTCAGAAACGCTCCTTCACTTGAACTTGACTTGCAACCGCCTTCAACGCGTTTCGAACGCGCTGCCTTTAGGCTGTGCCAAGGCAGCACAAACGCGTTTCGAACGCGCTGCCCAAGGCGGTGGCAAGTCAAGTCGAGGAGCGTTTCTGAATACAGGGGTTAGGATACAAAAAATATATGTAAATGTTGGACATAAGAAGAGATGCTTGCGTATTTACGAATAATGAGTTTGCGCGAACGAGCTTTGCTTTCCCATTAAATAGTTCTCGACAAAGAAGTATGCCCTTGAGTAGGGAAGGTAGTCTTGCGGTTTGTACGAACATAAATATATTCGCGGTTGAAAGTTGCGAGACCAAAAACAAGTTGAAGTAAAAACCTTGTTCCACTTGTGTGTCTGAAACGAAACAGCCCTAATCCACACGTAATTGGCTCCACAGCAGTCCTCCGTTTGGCGTACGCCTCTTGTCTGCACAATGATTGACCGCATTTAACTTCAGAATCGCTCTAAGAAATTTGATACATAAAACCGCGGCGATAAAAGGAAGTTAATTCGCAGGGAAGAAAATTCGCGCCGTTAAAGCTGTATACAAGCTGCGGAGCTGAGCTGATGATGATACGCCTGCGTCCTGTTGACATCTTAGCTTGTGTTTGTCCGAGACCTCCCGAGTCGAAGCTGCGGGCTCGCCTGTCTTTGTTGGCGCTCGGCTTGCGTCTGAGTCACGGTGTAAGAAAAATAATTTAGGTGTGGACACTCCGCCCGACGGCGCGTCCACATAATGTCCGCCTCTTTCCTCCTCTCGGCCCCCATGTCGCAGCGCCTCCCACGCAACCGCGGCCGGCGCATGTACTATAGAAGACGAGCTGCGTGCGTAGCGTCCGTAATGGCGTTGCGCACGTGAGAATTCGGCGAGCAGAAAGACTGCTCACGCGCTCTAAGCAAGACGCCGCGCTTTACTTACGCAACGCAACGTAAGAAGTATAATCCTTTTTTTTTTTTCTAACGCCGTGCAGCCAATTCCGGCGTTCGCAGCACGTCCGCATTTTTCGGTGGCGAGCACGGTCGCGAGAAACGCGGTATGCGTCCCCTTGCTCTAGTTGCTAGCGTGCACAGTTAAAAAAATGCAATGAGGTGAAAAAAATGAAGAAAAACGCGCGTTCGCCTCGTCGCAATAGGTTCTTAAGCCCCCATGTCGCAGCGCCCCCCACGAAACCGCGGCCGGCGCATGTATTAAAGGCGAACATTATCTGGACGCGCTCTCCTTCGCGGCGGGCGGAGAGTGTCCACACCTAAATTATTTTTCTTACACCGTGGTCTGAGTCTTCCGTCACTGGGGGGTTGCATTCGCGGGATTTTCGCCTCCGCTTCTCTCTCTCCGTAAATCTTCGTCTAACTCCCGGCGCTGGCGTTTACGCGCGGTCGCTTCGCTGGCTCGGACAGACGAATTAGCCCTTCGGGGACGCTGGCTGTCGCGAGCAAGCAAGCGCTGGCGTTCCAAACGTGCAGCCCTCTCGGTTTCCACGGCGGGAAAGGGAACCTTCATTTGTGTTGCGGTGGCGCCCTCTCTCAATCTATTAGGAGCGAAGCCCTTATGCGCTCGGGCTGTCGGCGTCGCCTGTCGTCGTAGCACGCCACGGTGTCTCCCGCCGTCGACCGTCACGGTAAAGCAAGTGGCAAATAAGACGGCGCGTTCGCTCAGAAAAGCTCTTGTTTCTGCGACGGTCGCTGGACGCTGTCTCCGACACTGTCATTGCTATTGACGTGTCCCTATCGGAAACACCGGTGCTTCGCACCTCCTCAGCTTTCGCGTTAGTACAGCTGTCTTGTGTGGTATAGTATAGTATAGTATAGTATAGTATAGTATAGTATAGTATAGTATAGTATAGTATAGTATAGTATAGTATAGTATAGTATATATAGTATAGTATAGTATCGCAAGGGGTGGGAAAGGGAAGTGAGGGTGAGTAGGAGGAAAATTAAAATGCTTTTTTTTATTGCCTTGACGCCCTCGTTTAAGCGCCCTCTTTTGACCTATTTTGGTACTTTGGGCGTGACTCCAAGCGACGGCATGAGACGACGTGAGGTGACAGTACGAGCCCCTAAAGTGCTCCGCACTTCATACGTCAGTCAGCGTTTGTGTCGTCCGCTTTGTCCCTCGTCTGTGTTCACGCTGTTAAAGGGGTCATTAACCAACTCTAGGGCTCCAAAAATAAATAAGTTTTCTCTCCCTTTCTTATATCGCAAGCTTGTTTGATGACCATTAGCTTACAGAGTCCACGCCGAAGACGAAACATTCTGTCGTCGTTCCGCCGATTCGAAAATTGCCATGTTCATGGCGTATTAATTACACACGAATTGTTGGTGCGGGTAGAGTAAATGTCAAGGTTGTTTATCGCAACATCCAGCTAGCGGCTGTTCTAACTTCTGGCTCCGTGTACGGTGGTACATTGGCTACGATCTAGAGTATTTCTAGTGGCTTGGGAACAAGTTTATTTGTATTACGGCGACGGCCTCACATGCCTCCTCAAACACAAAAAAATTGACCGTCGGTGTCAATGCGAGTGATGCGTCACGGGATGACGTCATCGCTTGGTCAAAGGTGGGCCGATCACGGAGGGAGTACAAAACCAGGCGAGGTTCAGAAAGGTTGCAATGACTCCGGTCCTCCCACTCAAGGGAACCATGAGGGGATGTGAAGCAGCATTGGGGGCGCACACCAAGTTTCCGTTACGTTCACTCGGCGGTTCCGTTACTGTGTGAAGTTTGTATTTAGTGTTCGTGTTATCATTACTTTGTGTTTGTGCGTTGCTTTCCGTTAGCGCCGAGTGAACGAGTGGCGCCGACGTTGACGTTACAACTCATCTGAACGGGAGCGAAGCGAGAATGAGGGAAGCCGACCGAGCGCACGCCCTTATATACACATGAAATGGGTGAGGGAGAGGAGAGAGTGGATTACAAACTGTATTTGGCTGCGGCGCGGGGGAGGAGAGAAGAGAAGGCGACCGAACACCTGCGTAAAGGAGGACAGTGGAAGAGTGAGTTGGCGCATGCGCAGTGGAGCGCGGACGCCACCTCCGACGACGGACACAGCCCCGAGTAAAAGCTTCTTCGCATCTAAATAGAGGAAGATCACTTCCGCATTCGGCTTCGAGTCGTCTTAGGCAAATGCATATTGGACCCAGTGATTCTATTACTTCCCCCAGTGCAGGGTAGCAGACCGGGCGTGCGTCTGGTTAACCTCCTTACGTTCCGTTCTCTTCCTCTGTCTCTCTCTCGCTATTTGCAATCTTGGCTTCAGCTTCTCTGTCCTCAAGTCCGAACATCCTTTCCGCTTCACTCAACACGAGTTCACACACGCGTCATTTGCCAGAAACACCGGAAGAATCCGCAGTCAGACCCGGTGTCAGCGTGTTGCGCATGCAGAAACAAATGATCGCGTCAGGTGACTTGAGTTGCCGTAATCTCCTCTTCGTCGTGGACCTTGTAAGCACACCTCGTCGAACCAGAGGACTCCTTGCGTCAGCCTCGGAGCCTCGGAAGAAATTTTTGTGGAAACTCGCGCACCTATAAGAGACGCAATGGAAGCCGAAGTGACGATGATGCAAAATGTATTGGGGAAACCCCTCCATTCTTGACTTCTTTTTTATTAGCTTTTCGTTATCTGTCTTGCGAGTGAAACTCGTCAACTCCAGAACCTCGAAGAAAAAAAATCTTTTCTGTGGAAACTTGCGCAGTTACGAGAGTGACGATGATGCATGACATATCGGGGAAGCCCTCTGCTCCAACTTTTTTTTTACTTTTCGTTATCGGTCTTACGAGTGAAACTCGCTCCTGCTTCCAGCGCGCAACGGTTTCGAGCTCGCCTGCGTCACACAAATAAATCTCCGGGAACACAAATCTTCGCGTAACCGCGCGAACTGAAGTGCGAGGTTCGAGACGAGCCCGGGGTGCGGGTCTACAAATAGAGCGGCTCACCCCCACTCTCGTATAAGCAAAAAGTATAATGCACTAACGCAGCGGTGTGAACGCGTGCGGCCGCCTTTTTACTTCGAACTCGCAACGTCTGGTCGCCGTGTGATGCAAACGTATGTGCGCGCGGACGTCATGGCTCGTAACCACGGCAACGTGCTTTATTGTGATCGCTTTCCCAACCTTGCGGGGAGTTTATAGGGTGTTCTTGTGGGTGTTTCGAGATATAACTTGAAGATGTGCCGAAGGACTCCAGAAAAGCACGCGTATGTAGTTAGGACGTTTCAGCAGTGCCGGTAATATATGTGCTGCTCTTAAAGGGGTCCTGCAACACTTTTCAGGCATGGTCAGAAAACGCTGGCGATCGGTATGTCGAGGCTCCTGAGAGCATGTGAGCCAAACGTTATAATTTCACGGCCATTGGCTGATTTGGGCATCGTGAGCTGCATAGTTACCGTGGCCGCCGCGGGATGCCGCCACGTGCCCCCCGCGCGCTCGCGATCACACTGAACGTAATCCGCTCGTTCGAAGAAGAATAGAAACGAACTGTGCTCAAGCTCAGGACGTGCGCTGACGAAGGGACGCATCTGCTTGCCCCCTTGACATCCCACTCCCTGCGTAGCTTTCAGCGCGCTCGCTAGTGAATAATACAGAGAATGCAGCGTAACACAATTTCTTAACACACAGAACTAAACAAAAAAATGAATTTAGCTAGTACAGCAAGGCTTGTGTTGGAACAATACCAATACGGCTCATGATAAATAATTGTCCAAATATAAAAAGCAACAGCCATCGAAACACCTCAGACATGACTTACAAATGCTTGAACAAGAAATACATGTGCAAGAACAAACGAAAAGGAATTTAAGGGCTTGTTTTTCTTTATTAGGCGCAACCTGAATGAGCAACAACAGACACTAAAGCCAAGGAAGGTATACCTTTATTGTCTGTTTTTTTTTTCATTAACGTTCGAGAACCGTGTGTGTGTGGGGGGGGGGGGGGGGGGGGGGGGGGGGCATGCGTGCGTGTCTTTGCGTGTGTGTGACTCCATCGCCGTCTGCAGCAGGCTCCGTTAGAGCGTCTCGACAGAAGTGGAATTGAAGGAGGGGGGGGTCTCCTTGGCCTGACAATGATGCCTGTTGTGCAACGCCTTTAGCAAGGTGCGCGCACAGACATTAGCTCACGCACGTTCACGAATCTTCACTCAGAGAGAAGAGGGAGAGGCAAGGGACTTTCAGAGCAGCCGCAACGTACGTGCCGGCCTTAGTCCGTCCGTACCAATAAGGAGGTCCGCACCTCAGCTTGCACCCCGTCTCGTCTCTTAAACTTTCCCTGCACTGCTTCCCAGCGCGTAAGAAATAGGGGCGCTCCTTTCGAAGGAACACCTCCGTCGGGAGCACACCCACTGACGACAAAACCGTCAACGTAGGTATCGGAAAATCCCCTCACGAAAGAAGTTACAGGGGCCCGGCTTCCCCGGGTGTGGATGTACGGATAACCACGGCGCAGACGCCACCGCTGACGCGCTAGCCGCACCAGGCGATGAAAGAAAGATGTTCGGGACAGAGAGGGCAAGAAGCCCTTGCAGAGAGCCTGCAAGACGTTGCGGACCTCGTTGTAACCCCAGGGCCGAGCTTGGGGGTTTTACAGCGCGTGGAGAAGTCCGGTTGAAGGGGGATAGAGTGTCTCTTTCCTTCCGAACCGGACGAGGTCGTTTCTACGTTTTCACGGGCGGCGACTTGGGGGGCGGAAACCAGGGGGGAGTTGGCGTTGCCGCTTACGTCCACACACCGCCACAGACCTTCCTCCCGTCCTCGACTTCAACCCGGCGTGCAAGAGGTTTGTACCTGGCCGGAAGCCAAGGACGGGGTTGGGGGTCTTCGAAGCGTTATACACTCGCACTGACGTTAGCGGGAGAGCGCGAAGCGAAGCCAACGGTTGACGCCGCCGTCAAAGAAGAGGGGGGCTTCCTCGTGAGCGGTGTCTAAGTTCGGGAAACGAGAAAACAGAGCGCGTCTCGCCGCTGCCGGCAGCGTGGAGAGATGGAAACAAAGTTAGACGGGGTGTTTAGAAGAAGAAGGGGCACGACTGGCTTTATAGGACTGCTGACGAAGCTCTCTCTCTCCCTCTCTTTCTAACGCGCTTTCACACGACGTGCGGCCTGGCACGCTCTCGGGGCTCGGGCGCGCGCTGTACCCACGTGGTTTTCCAGGAGAAAGTACTGCGCTCGCTGCACTGTCTGTCGCAGTGCTGTCGCTCTCCGTTTGGATCCGCACGTTGGTGATTCGGCTGTTGTGTTTGAACTTTTTTTTGCTTTCTTTTATAGTTTGGGGGTCTTGAAGCAGGGAAAAAGTGCAAAGATTTGAAAGAAAGAGAGAAATGACCATTGATAGGCAAGTAGGTTAACCAAGGACTTGTCCTGTTGGTTACCTTACACTAGGGGAGGGATAAGGAGGGAATAATAGACATGCCTGATAAGAAAGAAGAAATCGAAGATAAGAAAAATAGCAAGGAGAGAGAGAGAGAGAGAGAAACAACTTTAACCAGTAATACTCGGCAATTGACTTCCCAAGTCCAGTTTGGAGAGTACAATGGACTCTGAAGAAAAAGAAGAAGCAGATGGCTTTCGCCTTCGACTCGTCTTAGGCGAATGGATAAGGCACCCTTTGAGTTTTCTTTAGTCGTCTTCATGAGCGCGTACATAACCACGCTCAAACTGCATTACAGGCTTGCTGAATTGTGTAGAAGGGAGGACCACGTCGATTTGTACTTACATTCCTGATATATTGTCGCGTAGCTTTCTCGTATTCCGTCGCTATTTCAATGCATTCTCGTTGCCTAGCGAGGATGAGCACACGCTGTCGAAATCCATCACGTCGTTGCGACCAACTGATGCGGGAAACTTCAAAGCGCTGGAACGAAAAAAAAAAAAATATCGCGGTTGGCAGCGCCGTGCGCGATCGATCTCGGTCTTCTTTTCTTAATCGTCGCTCACACGTTCCCCCTTCATCGCTATAGAGGACCTGTCGCTCCGGGGTGCGTCCCGCGTTAGGCAAGCAGCGCGCCACCTGGTCCCAACGTGTGCGGCTGGCACTTGAGCTGCAGGTTGCCCAACCGCGTGACAAATCGGCTGTCTTACGCTTTTTTTAACGGTTCTTCCTTTATTTATGTTTTAGAGGCAATCTTCCTTCCTGTGTCACTTCCACCATCACTCTGTATAAGGGGGTACCACGGAAGTGGCGCTCCGTGTGTGTGTTCCTATTCTTCGTCCGTGTCTTATTCGCGCCTTAAAACTTCAAATACCACGTCCTACTTCTGACGAAAAAAAGAATGGGCCGATGCCGAAGGCAGGGAAGTATGAAAGATGTTGAGTGGTTCAGCGCGAAAAAAAACGAGGACAAAGGCAAGGAAGGGACACACACACCAGCAATGTCTCACAACTACCTTTATTAGCAAAAAAAAAAAAACACGTATTAAAGGCATAACCTAAACCACTTGAACGCACGCCGATGACGTCATCAGAAGATAAAGGCAAACGATTAGAGGGGTGGACAAACCAAGTACAATCTGTATATTGGTGACGAAACAATTAAAAAGAAAGAAACTTCTTTGTCATGCAGGGCTGTCGAAGGCATGCTTACACAACTGGTGCCTTTTTTTTCTTGTGAATATAATAAGCATGCATAAGCATAAGCTACCCACTACGACGGTCTAGTGGTTATGGTGCTTGACTGCGGACACGCATGTCGCGGGATCGAACCCGGGCCGTGGAGGCCGCATTTTCGATGGAGGCGAAAATGCTTGAGGCCCGTGTACTCAGATTTAGGTGGACTTATATTTAGACACTAAAACACGTCTAATTTTGGCCGTAGTGTTGACTAGAGGTGGCTAACCAATGACTGACGTTGACTGTGGTGTTTGCTGACGTTGGCTGAAGGTAGCCAAACTATTTCTAATATTGCCTAACTCCAGGCTATCCGGTGTTATACCACCAACATTGTTCTCATTCGATCTCATCTCAATTCACTGACTGAACTGCCTGCCAGTTTTGCGAATATATTGTCTCTTTGCACCTTTTCTAGTCACTTTCTCTGACAATGTATGATGGCGGTAATTAAAATTTCTGGCCACACTTAAGAACCGTAGTTACTCGAATACTACCAGCCCTGACCAATGTTGGTAACTGTTACATATAGTGTTGGCTACTATTAGCTAATTTCAGCTAGCGTTGACTGTTCACTCTTACAACATTCACAGAAGATGGTAATTGATTGATTGATGATTGATTGATTGATTGATTGATGATTGATTGATTGATTGATTGATTGATTGATTGATTGATTGATTGATTGATTGATTGATTGATTGATTGTTGGAAATGTCAACTGTCATCGCCGCTTTTTTTGCAGTATTTCATTCTGTAATGAATACACGACAATTACATGAAGGAATCAACAAACAAGAAGACTCACGCATACATACGTCTCAACCGCATCGTCTCAAACACTGTCTCAAGATTTCAACACCGCTGCCTTGCGCAATTCCTTCAGTCTAGTTTATATACCAAGAACAAAGCAGGCCCAACGCACCCCGTCTCACAGTAAGAGCAACGCAGACCGAAGACGGGCGAGACGTATATGCAAATAGCATGTAAAGACAGCCGCTAAAACAAACGGTGCGCGTATAGGATCGAAAGGGCGAACCGAAGCTAAACCGGCTGGCAAAGAGCGCACTGCCAACGGGATGCGACTTAAATGCACACACGTACAGCGTGTCGCCACGCTCACTTTCACGGTCACCTGACCGACAAGTGTGTTGCAGTATTGCCACGCACACACACACACGCACGTACACACACACGCACGCATGCACACACGCACACACACTGTGTGCGCGTGGCTTAGCGCCAGCCCTCTGTGACTGAAGGTACTGTCTTTCACAACGTCCATGACCGCTCGCGGCACTTTGAAGCCCAAGCCGCCGGCAGCCCGGTATAGTAAGGGCCGATGTGCGTTCATGTTGCCGGGTTTCGAAAGCCTTGGGGTAAGAAAGAGTGAGAAGTAGGAAAGTAAGTCGAAGGAGGAACAAAAATGAAGTCCTCAGTAACTGTGCGCGTGTTGTGCAACACAGTTGGGTGTCGGGGGAGGAAGCGCGGGAGGAAGAGTGGTAGGTTGTAGAATAGTCTAGGTGGTGTTGGTTGTACGCGCCCAGGTGAGACGTACAGTCTAGGTGGTGTTGGACGTACGGAGGAGCTGGCGTTGAAGAACTCGCTGGGACAAATGCTGAGACGTGGAGAGGGAGAAACGCCTGTCACGTGACGCAACAAGCCCGAAGGTGCGAGTAAAGAGAGCCGCCAGTGTTCACGGCATTGCAGACAGCTGCAGCGTACAGCGGTCGGAGTAGTTTACTAGACCGATATACTTGCATACTTGATATATTTGAGATTAGATATACTTGCATATATATTCAACGGCCCATGTCTTCTTAGCATTAAACTTTTCAAAAGCTGATTGCAAGATCATGTTTACACCAGGAGGAGGGGGGGGGGAGTTTGGGTTGAGTTGGCCCTAAACGCAACACCCCTTGTTTCTTGTCTTGTGAAGACAACTTCGTGGGTCTCTTTCACGTAGGTTATATAGCTGCGTATAGTGATGATGTGACGATGAGTGCAAGCCTTCCTTAGCTAGCTACTGTACTCACTTGCATACCGCCAGCACCGGCTAACGTCGGCTAGCACTGGCTAATAACTTCTAATGAACGTTAGTGCTCGCCACTGCTCCTTAGCGTGTCATTGGCTAGGCTGGTTGATGATGGATAAATGATGATTTACTTTTGCGGTACTGTCGGCTAATAGTGCCAATGTTGGCAAGCATTATGATGTGTAATGTTCGTTACAGGTGGCTAAGTGTTGGGTAATGTCGGCTAATATTGATACGACAGACAGACAGCAGACAGACAGACAGAAGACAGACAGACAGGACAGACAGACAGGACAGACAGACAGACAGACAGACAGACGAAGATAGATAGATAGATAGATAGATAGATAGATTAGATAGATAGATAGATAGATAGATAGATAGATAGATAGATAGATAGATAGATAGATAGATAAGATCGATAGATAGATAGATAGATAGATAGATAGATAGATAGATGATAGATAGATAGATAGATAGATAGATAGATAGATCCTGTGAACGACGCCGTATACGGAAGAAACACCCTCCTGAGCTATCAATGGGTACGGAAGTCGCACAGGCGCCTCAGAGGTCGAGAAAGAGCGTTGTCAGCCGATGATGGACGTTTGTGGTCGGAGTAGTAGAACCGTTACAGTGCTAGAAGGGTGGTGCGCCAGCTTGCGCAACGGTTAGAACACGTATGAGGATGTGTGGGCTGATGGAAGGAGAGGAGGAAGCGGAAGATTTACGAGTTCTCGGATCGTATACGGCCGTGAGGCTGCGTGGTTTCCTCCCCCTTAGGACTAACGGACGAGAGACAGAACGGTTTAGTTTACGCAACAATGTCTTTGCGGTCTTGCCTGAGGGCGAGCCAAGGTGACGATAAAGTGCCAATGTCAAGGTCGTGACAACACTAACATGGTGCGGTCTGCGTCGAGACTGCAGGGGTGTTTGAGACGCCCCGGCATAGGGGAGGGGGTTTTGGTGCCGCATATTTTTACGTTGCGCACCCGTTTCTGTTTTTCACAAGGTTTTTCCAGAAGTGCGGCGTCTGCAAAAGTAAGCTAGCAGAAGACGGGGAGCTTCCAATGGGAGGGGGTCGCGCTTTTTTTTTTTCTTTCGTTTTCTTTTTTTTTGTTGTAATT